>NC_042493.1:51353656-51385562 GCF_005508785.2 Acyrthosiphon pisum
TGCGCGCGACGTCCTCTTTAAATATATATGAAAGATAATATAGGTTATACAAATTTTAAAGAAAAACAAAATTATTAAATATTAATTTTGAGTAACAACCTTGGTATCTAGTTAATATATTAAAATATTTATTTTAAAATAATATATCTATTTAGTTTTGCAAATGGATCCAGTATGATTTCTCTATCAATTGATTTGGAAATATCTTTTTCTATTCTAATGATCGCTAAATTGTTGAATCTATTTTGCAATATAGACGACCTCAACCATGTTTTTATTCTTTCCATTGCTGAAAAACTATGTTCACATGTAGATAAACTTAAGGGGAAAATGAGTGAAACTTGCATAAGTTTATATATTTTTGGATATATATCTTTAGAAAGTACTGAATTCAAATCTTCTGAACTAATACTGTTTTTGTCAGTTGAAAAATATATATAGTTTTTCACTACACACATTTCTGATTGGACACTTCAACTTTTTACATCCATTAGCTCCTACACAATAAACAATTATCTTTCATAATATAGTAATAGCATAATAAGAATAACTTACAATATATAAAATAAATAAATTATAAAAATTCTATTTTGAACCCACGTGTCATATTATTTATTAATTCAGTAATATTCAATTTTGATAGCAAGTTTTTAAACTAAAATTATCTTAAAATGATTAATAAACAATTCACTGTTTTTAAAATCTAATTTGTGTGAAATTGTCTACAGCTTCAGCCATTTAAAGACTATCAGTTAAAAACCTTTTCTTTAAATTGACAATTACTTAATAAAAAAATAATATAATATTATAATAATATTCTGTAGTGGAACAATAACACCGGATTAAACTGGCTTTGATATACCTACTTAAAATTTTATTACGCTATGGACTTTGGTAATAGAATCAGAAATACGGAATACACCAGATATTTTTTTCCAAGATTTTTTCTTTATTTGCGTTGCAACAATATTTGAATTGAAAGTTAATATTTTACTTATATTATTTTTGAGGGATCTAATTTTTCTGTCTGTACGTATTGAGCCCCCCCTTCCCAATTTCCGCCTATGGAAATGGCTGAGCATAATATGTGAAATAGGAATCAGGCTTGTTTCCATGATTTTCGGTCTTCAGATCATTTTATGTAAACACGAACCCGATCGGCTGATCGAGTGTCGGTTCTATATTTTTGTACAGTATATTAGGCTTTCTGTAAAAAAAAAAATGTAGATTAGGTGATCTTAGTTCTTGGTGAATCCTCTTCCCATCACCCTAACCCGCTCATACACACACATAATTATAGCACCATGCCACAATCCATAAGTCAGGACAAAGTATTTAGGTACCTATGTAGGCAATATTTTGGTGCTCATATAACTCATTTTTTACCACGGACTAAGATATAATGGACTAGAAATTACAGGTTTATATATAGGAGGTACAGTGTTGTAGCACGATGTAGTATATAAGTGTGCTGGAGCCTGGAAACGAGCAGCTTTATACCATAGATACAATGGATACGATATTCGTTATCAATAACATGGCGCGTAGCGTCCCCAGCCAGAAAATGGGTTATCTTCCATGAATTATTAATAATAAGAACGATATAAAAATGTCATGGAGTATATAAATACTTTCTGAGCATAGACCTTATACTAATATAGACTGAACATCCAGGCGGGATGCGGGTGGGTGGTGTGGTTTCCGTTACAGTGATATATAGTATGTATAAATATTATATACAGTAATATACAGAGTATTATATCATCTAGTGCGCATGTGCGGTGAACGTTGTACTACCTTGATTAACGTCTTCACGCTTGGACGCCGGAACTACAATCATGTTCAGTCTATTAGTATAAGGTCTATGTTTCTGAGTGAGACGTTCGATAAGAACATCCATTGTATCATAGAATCTTAGATCATATACTATGGATGTAGCCATCGAGCTAATTCTTAAAGCCACAATAACCTAGAGCCCCGACTGTCGGTGTGCAATGCACACTGTGTATGCGCGTAATTCTGATTTTGGCCTAGTACCACCGTACCACAGAATAGATGAAATCAGATTTCATGATTTCAGATTCTGTGCTATAAGTGCTTATAGTACCGTAGTCTGATAACTGATAACGTAATATTAATTTATTATCAGTCACTTACGCATGCGCAGTAATAACCTAGGCTCTAGCTTTTTCGGTTATTTTGGTTTCAAATCTAATACACAAGCCTATACCATAGAACAATATAGAAGCGACACCCGATCAGCTGATTGGGGTTTTATTTCCCTAGAATCTGAAGTCTGAACCTCCAAAAAACATGGAAACGTTTCCACGCACCAACATGATGTTAGATCTAAGGTATCCCGTTTATGTAAACGTTTTCCGAAACATAGGCGGGATACGCTACGCGGGGTCGACTTGTTTACCGTTCCCTATTTCGTGTATGCCACGCCCCCCCCCCCCCCTGGAGACCGTGTTCAAGGCCACAATCGCCCGATCTGGTCCATTCACGGAGTGTCGTACCCTTGCCTATACCGAGTGGCTACATCCATAGTTGTATAAGATCTAAGCATAGAATAATATATTGTATATTGTATATTAATATCCATTGTATATTCGAATATTTCTTATGAATTCATAGATAATAAAATAAATACTTGTATTATTAAGGCTCTACATAATAATGGTGCTATGCCACCATTTTTCGACTCATTTATCAATGATAAAATAAAGGGGGGAAAATTCATATTCACATAATATTATTAGTCGCAAAATGGTGGTTTTGCATACCTAGTATTTATAGTGCCCTAGTATTATGCAGTCTTGTTAAGAATACTTTTCAAATGTATTCAGAATACGTATTTAAATACTTGGTGTCAATTGTATTTAAAATACGTATTCGAATACTTCCTTTTAAAAGTATTCAAAATACTTCCACAAATACTTTTTTTTAGTTGATTATAAATTTTATATTAAAATATTTATTTTTGTTTAGTTAATACTTACCTAATTATGGAATGTTAAAATTCAGTAACTTAGATATTAATATATTATAATAAATAATTATAATAATAAAGCACACAAGTATTCTAATAGTAGACAGTAATACAGTATATTGTATATTTTAATAGACATGAATTACATATTTGAATATTGTGTTTTAAAAAAATTGTTTTTTCAAATGTGTTATCGTCCATCTTTCCTCAACGTTTTGTTAGTATGGCATTGCTAATACTAAATACCCGTTCAATAGGAGCACTGCTAGGCAATGGAGTATTATGACAAATAAAAACTTTTTTATATTAGGATATTCATTAAGTGATGTCAGTTTTTTTGTAGGGCTTCTACTCAGATATTGAGTTACTTCATTTTCCACAGGGATAGTTGATGGCCCTTGAAGGTTATCATTAGACCATGAAAAAAAAGAAGAATCCTCAACTTCATCTTCACTATTTTCAACTAATCGTTTATCTGTTGAAGCCTCATTTTCTTTTGAATTAAAGACATTTAAAACTGTTTTTTTTAAATCCGAAATAGCCAAATCCTTTTACATGACTATGTTTGAGCTGTGAAAATTATAAACTATATTATAGGAATTTACTATCTAAAATATTTAATTATATATCTAGATATAAACTATATGTCTATATACTAAGGACTTACATAGTCTATGACCTATTGACTTGAGATATATTAATATAACTACCTAAACCCTGATAAAAATAAAACAAATAATAAAACGTTTATATTTAATTATTTCATAGGTATGTTTTTGCATACCCTTTAACCTGACCGACTGGGGTCAGTGTTCAACATTTTTTTAGAAGACATAAACTAAGTTCCAAAATACAATATTTAAAAATAATACCTAGTCTAGGTCCAAACTCGAAGAACGAAATAAACACTATAGAGTTTTTCAAAACAACTCAAATATTAAAATTATTATAAGACGACACCACAGTATATATGAAATTTCATATATTCTGTGATGACATTAACAATATTGTAATGTACCTACATAAATATCCAAATTGTTTATAAAACAATAAAATTGTATACAATTAATTATTTTTTTTTTTTTATTTTATTAAAAATATAACGTTAATGGCCCTAGTTGTCAAAGCAGAAATATTACAAATTTCAAGACCAATGAAAAAAAAAAAACTAATAGGTAACAAAAAAATGTAGATCAATGTTAAGAAATAATATTATGTGACAAGACACAAGAATAATTATAAAATTGTATTGTTTTCAATAAGTCTACCTCCATAAAATCATGTTTTTATTTTCATCAAACAAATATTAGAAAAACTATTATTTACTTATAAGGACTAACGTTATCTAATCTAACCTAACCTATTAATAATAAATACTTTTAAGGACTTTTAGACTTGCCAGCAATGGCCTACATTTTCAAATGCCTAACATGTATTTATAAGTAAACAAAAAAAAATAATACCTTAATGATAATAATAATAATAATATCAAACTTTAAATGTTTATGGAGATTGGACATAGATCTTGAATCAGCAGTTTGAGTCTTACTTGTCATCAATGATTACAAGAAACTTCAAAAGTTGTGTATAAATCACAGTTGATAAGTATTTTTTTAACTTTAAAATGTGAATTATATACTGGCCATGGTAAACTAATATTCACTTGTGGACATGGATTGTCCAATTCACAATTTTCCTCAGTTTCATCCATTGTTGTTTAAAAAATAATACTTGATAATTTAATAAGTAACAACTAACAACTAACAACAAAAATTAACGCAGGACGCACACGCTGTTTCCTGTTGCCTGTTTGCCTTTGCACGTTTGATATAGTATTAAATTGGTAAATAAAATACTATGATTTATAAATTATAAGAAACATCAAACATAGACCATAGAGTATTATCAACTCTTGTAATAAATAATAATCATAATACATAGTGATAATAATAATACATAGTGATAGTAATATCTACTATCACAGCTCGGCCTTCCTGACCTTATCCCAGTCCCTTGGGATTAATAGTTAATACATTAGTAAATCATCCTTAATAATAATATTATAACAATGTATACAACATAATAATTTCATAACAATAAATCGTAATATATAAAACAATATAGAACATTACACAAAAAAAATAAGAATAAAACATAATAATAATAACAAAATAACAAAAGAAATACAGTAAAGAACTATTCCTCCAAGTCCCTAACCCAATGTCTCATATTATCTGAACTTATAACCCCTTCATAAGGCACTTGAGTGTGTTGAAAACCATCAATGTCTTTGACTATAAATCGATCATTTGGTAACACTTTATCTATTATATATGGACCTTTAAACTTGGGTATTAATTTTTTATTTATACCCACACTTACATCTGTGTTTTTAATCATAACAAAATCTCCTGTTTTATACAAGGTAGGTTTCTTATGTTTTTCATCATAGTATTTTTTATTATATGATTGACTTTTTAATATTTTATCTTCAGCCTCTCTCTTTATTTCCTCCAAATTTCTGTCTTTGTCCACTTCTAACAATAATCTTCTAAACTCATTCTCCATGGTACCCCCTTGATGTACTCCAAACAATAATTTGGATGGGGCTTCACCCGTCAATGCACATGACATATTATTTAATGCATACTCCACCTCATCTAGTACTTTGTCCCACTTATTTAAGGCTACTGTCTTTTTTGCTAGCATTGCAGTTATACAACGGTTCACTCTTACGACTTGCCCATTTGCCCGAGGTGTTGCAGTTGCCACTAGTACTAAGTCTATCCTTCTCTGGGTTAGAAATTCTTTAAACCCATTGGATGTGAAAGCTGACCCTCTGTCTGACATTACCCGTCTCGGTTTACTATAACATCTAAAGTAGTCACTCATACATTTAACTACTTCTACTGTATTAGTCGTTTTACAGGGGTATAATCTAACAAATTTTGTAAACGCATCAATTATGACAAACAAATATCTATTTTTCTTACCAGTCTTCTCAAGCGGACCATAATGGTCAATATGAATTGTATCAAACGGTATTGGAGTCTTAGGAATAGGGTGCAACTCACCCTCCTTCTTACCATAAACTGGAGAGTATGAAATACACTTCAAGCAATTTGAAATAAAAATTTTTACTTTTTCCCTTAAATTAGGAAACCAAAATGTTCTCAAAATCACCTCAGTTGTTTTTTCCATTCCCAAATGACCATATTCTTCATGCACTGACCTTATCACGTTTACTTCCATACTACTTGGGGCATAAAATAATAGTTCACTTTTGTATTTCCTATATACCAAGCCATTCCTCATTTCAAAGTATTTATCTTCTGACTTACTCAACCTCTCTTTTAACTTGTCAATATCTTTATCTTCAATTTGTTTGATTGACAATGTTTGCTCAAAAGTATTTTCAGTTAATATCAATATATTGGTATTCCTGCTTAACGCATCAACATGTTTCATCTTACTACCAGCCCTATGTTAAATACTAAAATCATAATTTTGGAATAATAACGCCCATCTTGCTATCCTAGGATTCAAATCTTTTTTGTTCATATTCAACTTAAAACTCTCACAGTCAGTGAACACTTTAAACTTAATTCCATTTAGGTAAACATGAAAACGTTTTACAGCATATACTAATGCCAAACATTCCAATTCGTAACTATGATATTTAGCTTCAACTTCAGTGGTTCGCTTACTATAATAAAACACAGGATGCATCAGACCATCTTCCTGTTTTTGTAATAGTATTACACCATAGCCTAAAGCACTAGCATCGCAGTGTACCTCTGTTTCGGCTTTTGGCGAATATAACGCCAAAATTGGCATTTGTACCAACTTATTCTTCAACAGTTCAAAAACCTGTAACTCCTTCTCTCCGAACCTAAACTGAGCTCCCTTTTTTAACAGCGCATACAACGGTGCTGCCAAAATGGAAAAATTTTCAATAAACCTTCTAAAATAACTGACTAGTCCTATAAAACTGTGTACGTTGGCTATTGACTTAGGAATTGGAAACTGTGTCACTGCTGCTACATTAGCCGGATCAGGTCTCACTCCATCCCTATCAACCACATAGCCTAAATATATTATCCTTGACTGAAGAAAAAAACATTTATCTTCCCTCAATTCAAGCAAATTGTTATTACATGCAATTAATACAGATTCTATTATCTCCAAATTCTCTTCTATAGTTTCTGTGGCTATTAACAAATCATCTAAATATACTAATAACCTTCCAGATCTTATTAACTCTTTAAATACTGTTTCAATAAATCTCATGAATGCTGAAGGACTATTACAATAACCAAACGGTAATCGCACATACTCATACTGCCCTAAAAATGTTGAAAATGAAAGATACTTGGACGATTGTTCAGATACTCTAACATGAAAATATGCATTTTTTAAATCCAACTTGGTAAAAAATATTTTTCCCCTTAACTTGTCCAACAAATCATCTATATGAGGAATCGGATAGTGCTCCTTTACCACTCTTTTATTCAACTCTCTCAAATCAGCTCACATACGATATGTCTTATCTTTTTTTTTAATCAAAACTATAGGCGAACAAAATTCAGACTTGCTTTCCTTAATAATACCCTGATCTAAAAAATCACAAATTATATCCTTCACCGCATCCCTTTCCGCATATGACAATCTTCGAGGTCTGTAATTAAAAGGAGTATGATCTTTCAAGCTTATGTTAACCTCATAGTTTAATTCTGGGGCCTCTGGTTTTAAAGCTTTTTTGTAACAATTATTATACACTTCCATCAGTTTACATTTATCACTAAATGAGACCTCACCTACATTTAATTCAACATCATCTCCAACCTCATACTCGATTAACCCTAGATTACTTATAAAATCATTATCGTCACTTATTTCATGTTTTGCATTTATTGTCATCATACCAGCTTCACCAAACCAAATATCCATCCCTTTAATAAAATCTCTACCCAGCAAACACTCTGATGACATGGTCCGATCATCTACCACATAAAATACTTGCTTCTTACTTATATTGTAATCGACCAATGATACTGTAGCATTAGCCATTGCCTCAATATTCAATTGTGATCCATTAATACCAGAAATAAAAATGTCTTTTTTAAAAGGTTGCCTATCACTAGTTCCAACAATATGAGACTTGATTAAAGAAATTGGGCTACCACTATCTATTACCGCATTGATAATACAATTATCTTTGCGTACTTGAACACTTACCCTTACATAATACGCTGGCTCCAACAATCTGATTTCTCCTGATGATCCGGTATACTTTTGTTCGATCTGTCCTTGAGATTCTTCCTTATTTGCATCCTTGATTTTTTTCTCCCGTTCTGGACAAGCAGACCGTTGATGCCTCGTTGAACCACATCCATAACATGCTCCTTTCGGCCTGGTTGGAATTGGACAACTTGGTGCGATGTGCTTTCTGGACCCGCAATTAAAACATATGCGATTTGTTGGCATCAAAACACCTTTTTGACTTGCTCCACTTGCATTTTCCGCCTGTTGTTTAGAACCTTCCACCTTGGGTATCAGTTTTTCATTTGAACTTGAAAAAGAAAGTTTACTCTGAAACCGTCCATTCCTCTGCTCTACTATACGTAAGTAGTCCATAACATCAAACAACAATTCATCTTCATCGTTATGCGTACGACTTAACAAATGCTGGAACTCTTTTGGAATTCTTTTGATTGGACACCCTCTAAAAACTGTTCCTTTGTATTAAAGAAATCCAGTTCCAGATCTCGGCACAACCGAATTTTCTCGTGGTAGTAATCCAAAATGCTTTCATTCCTGCCTTGCACCCGAGTTGTCAACGCCTTCCATCGGCTGCCAATGTTAACGTTTCTTACAAACGTTGACTTAAATTGTTTTTCGAATTCTGACCATGACACAAACTTCCGACCAACATACCACTGTCGTGCTGGCCCACCTATATTCACCCTTGCCGCCTCCAACTTGAGTGCGTCGGACCAACGGTGTAATTCTGCCACTCCACACAGCGTACTCAACCAATCAGCCGCCTCATGTAGTTTACACTTTCCGTCGAACGTTGGTAACGTTTTCGACAAATCGGGTGGAACATACACCTCCGCCGGTTGTTTACCCTTCAGCGCTAACATGCTCATCAACATCTCATTCTGTTTGATTAATGTTTTCACCAACAGCGCGTTCGGGTCTTCCTTACCATCGTCCTGGCCGAGGACCACTTTCATAACTTCCTGTGCGTTGTACTCAGTCTCCTCGTCGACTTTTCCATCTGAATCAATCGAGTTGGTCATGGCTAATATTGCTCGAATCCCACTTCTGATGTAATAAAGCAACACGTTCTTCCACTGTTTTTACTTTCAAACATTTAATACAACTTTCAATACGTACATAAAAATATATATGACAATTAAAATAAACGACAACGACGACGTGCGTTTCACATTTTGTCGATATAATAATGATATAACCTAACATCAGTAAAAAATAAAAAAATAATCATAATACATAGTGATAATAATAATACATAGTGATAGTAATATCTACTATCACAGTAATATTATAACAAATATCTTATAATTATTAACTAATAACTAGGTACTCACCCTCTGATTTTTAATTTAAAATCGTATTATTGTTATAATGTTATTACAAATTTACAACTTGAAAATAAACACTATTTATAGATCAAGAACTAGTCGTGGTGGTCTGTGTCCCGTATGCCTGGTGAGTGGGAGTAAGTGGCTGACGGGGGTTTCAGTCATTCTATTATTGGCTTGTATTTTGGAGAAATCTAAAATCTTATTAATAAATTCTCAGAAGTTAGAACCATTATAAAATAATATTTTAAAAACAAAATTTAAAACAGTACATTACAAAATATTGGAAATTGAAATTGGAGTAGAACATACGAATGTAAAAAAGTATTTAGTATTCTGGAATATAAATACAAATAAAAAGTATTTAAAATACATTGGTTAAAAAGTATTTGAAATACAAAAAAAGTATTTAAATACAAGTACTCGAATACTTAACAAGACTGGACTATTATGTATCATCAATTATCAATGCTTTATACCATGTGTTACGTTGTCCGCCTCTCATTGGTCGCTTATATCAAATCATGAAGATCGGAGTTGGTTATACATAAGAAAAAGCGGTGATGCGCAAACAAGATTCAAATATGTATTATTGCTCATATACCTCTATATTTTACGATGCCACCAACGGATTTTTTTTCATTTTGTATTTCACAGATGCCGGCACTGGCGTTCAATATTAGTGTACAACATAATATTCAGTATTCACTACTATCCAGTACAATGCATAGATAATATAAGAATGGATAGGACATGCCTATACCAGTTCCATATGAGGCCGTGTGCTTTTTTGGGGAAGAGAGAAAGTAAAGAGAGAAAGACAATATGAGGCTTTTTGAGGTTATGTGCAAAACTGTTTTATTAAATAATAATGAATAAATATGATAGTCAGTTATATTTAGATATTTGTCAGTTTGTATTTTGATTGTTTTGCCACCTGTTCCTGGAAAATGGAAATTGGAAAATAATATTTTAACAAAATAAAATTATGTTATTTAATATTCATTATTATTTATCAATTATCACATCAATATTCGCCCCATATAACCTTAAAATAGTATCACTAAATTTTCATGTGATAAGTTCTTATGTCCTATCCATTCTTATATTATCTATGGTACAATGACTACAGTGTCATAACAGTATTACACTGAACACTTTGTTTGAAGCCTAATTAGTATTTGTTTTATTTGTATATTCCTAACTTCACTTTGGTTTACTCTGAAGTCCGAATTCACTATGATTACGCACAAACAATTATCGAGGTAAAAACGGTTCAATATTACTATGATAAAAATAGTTATAAACATTTTTTTTTGGCGGAAATATATTTACGAAACGATAATATTGTTCCCTATATTAAATAATTATCGTAATATCCTCGCATACCTTAAGCAAGTAACATTTTATACATGTATACATAATATGATGCACTCATGGTAGTTATCGTAATCAGATTTGATTTGTTCTCGAAATAATCTCATGAAATTTTCTGGATGTTTGAGGTATTTTTTTCTTTGTCACATTGTGGAAAATTTGGTTCTGATTGCTTATTTATTTTGCCCTTATACACAGGCACTTGCTACACTTGCCAATGATTGTATGTCGACATACCTATTACTATTTTTTTTTATATATTATAATTGCAGTGTTGGGTAAGTTACTTTAAAAAAGTAATTAAGTTACTTTACTCATTACTAAGAGATAAATGTAATTAAGTTACTTTACTCGTTATCGTTACTCAAATAAAATTGTAATGAAATTACTTTACTTTTCAGATAGAAAAGCAACTCATTACTTTCTCGTTACAAAAATAATTTTTTTTTTTAATTTCTTGGCAATTATCTTTCGCAGGCAAATTGAACAAGCAAATTCTTTATAAAACCTGTATAGTTAATAGGACCATATAAAATTTAGTCTTCCACACAAGCTATATTCATAGGAAACCTATTTAAAGTAATAATGCATTTAATTAACTGTTCTTGTGATTTACAGTGCAATTAGACATTTCAAATATCAAAACCATTGAAAAATGAATTAGGCCGAGTTAAAATTAAATGTATATACATATTAGACTGTTAAACAAAATAATACCCGCATTATACATATATTTTTTTTCAATTCGCAATAAGGTAGGTACTTAATTATGCGAAACTGTAACGCGTTATTTTATAGAAATTACTTTTCAAAAGTAATTTCCATTACATTTTCGTTACTTGGAAATAATTCTAATGAAATTACGTAACGCGTTACAAGCAAAGTAACGCCGTTACAGTAACGCGTTACTTTCGTTATGTTACTACCCAACACTATTTACATGTCATATAGGTAGTTCAATATCAACAATAGTGATGTATATTAGGGGGCGTATAAATAATATATTTTAGATGACACACATACCATATATTATATTGTATAATCATAGTATGGAGTTTTCGGGCTTCGGGTCTTATAGCAATTGCTACCTAGAAGATAGAGCAAAAATTAGATTTATTAATTCAAAGGATATTAGTATAAAGTTACATTATATGCTAGAGATAATTCAAATAAATACTAATATTTTACATTCTGTTTTTGGCACATTTAAAGGTTTTCTAGAAAAATGTTCAAAAAGACAAAATGTACCTAATAGATGCTTAAAATGTTTACCATTTACTACTTTTATATTATTATTATGAATACAAATCATATTATTTACCATTTAGAACAACTACAGTATGTCTATATTCTACCTATTTTATTCCAAGATATTAACTATATAAATATTACACTTTTTTGGAAAATAATTAGTTTTAAACTTTTAATAGGTAAAATTAAATATTGGAATAGGCGTGACATTTTTTTAAAATGTTTTTCATTTCAGCTTTAAAAAAAATGAATTCAGACATTGCTAGCAATGAGAATGTCGACCTTTGGTCAATGGGAAAATGTATATTTTGTAAAGGAAAAATAGAGGAAGACTCAAAAATCCTAAAATGTCTTCATATTATTTGTAAAGACTGCACTAAGAGAGAAAATACTGATTCAGGTAAAATTAACTTAATGTTTTATTTATTTATTTTTTGTTTCATTCGATAGACAAGTTTCTTAAAATGTTATGAAAACCTAGGTATAGGGTGTAAATGTAAAATAGTGACTAAGGGTGAACTCATTGATTACTCGACTATGGCACCAAATCAAACTCAGGTAAAGATATGTTGTGAAAAAAATTGTCAAGTCATAGCAAAGAAAATCTGCATGCATTGCAAAAACGTGTATTGCAAACCATGTTCAAAGGTAACTATAAATTTCTTCTGAACATTCTATACATATTTCTTTAGTTTAAAATATTTTATTTTTTTTTATTAATAGACCCATTCAATTAAGAATGAAGATCATAACCCTGCCTTTATGATGACATATCCATTAAAAAAAGAATTTGTTCCATGTCCAAAATGTATGGAAGTAAGTTATAAGTATAAAAAAAAATTTAAAAGCATTGAATTCAATTGTTAAATTAATTAACAAAAATTACATTGAAATATAAATATAAAAAAAATATATATATAATGTATTGTAAGAAATATTTTATGATTTTTTTTTGTTTTACTTAGTCTGTTTAAAGGTAGCTATTTAGAAATAAGCGTTATTATTGTGTTTTAGAAATCTGTAGAAGTATTTTGTATAAAATGTTCGATTATGCTTTGTCCTCTTTGTCATTTAAACTTTCATCAGCAACATGATTTTAAACTTCTTTCCAATATGGCTGTTGAAACCAAGGCAGAATTGCAAACGTTACTAACTGATATAAGGTATGGTGAAAAGAATTATTATAAAAAAGCAAGTAAGTGGATGCCCAGACAGCATTTTGTAATGATAATATTTAATATTATTTATTATTATAATGTTATAATAATATTATTAAACAAAAAATTGCTGTCTGGGTGTCGCTTTGCTGTACAGTAGATTACAAGTGAGTCATTGTATAATGGATTATATTAAGACTTGAATTCAATGATATAATATCATTGTATAAGAAAAACGATTCTGAGCAGAGTCAGTCTGAATATTTTATATTGTTATTATTTATTATATCATGTAAGTTGAATTAATATTAAAATATTATAATTTTTTATTCGTTTCTATGGTAATAAAGAAAGCGTTAGAAATTAAAATCCCATTTTTAGCGTTTTTTTGTAATTTTTCGGTGGTTTTTCCCGTGGCATTAAATAACTATTGATAAAATCGAAAAATGACCTTTCTAAAGTACCATCTTGATCCAATTTGCTAAAAGATAAGGTACTTTATGTTGAAATCGAAGAACTCCTTCTGGTAAAAATTTTGTATACAGGATATAAAAAAAATAAAAAATATAAAATAAACACCATTGTAAAACCAATAGCTTCCTCGTTTCGCTCAGAATCTAAAATTTTTTATATTAAGTACTTCTACTTACTCTTTGGCTGGTATGGAAGTACTTTAAGTTCTTTTAATTATAACATAAAATATGCTTGTTTAGCATATAACATAAAATTAAAAAAAAAATGAATTTGAATAAATAAAAAATGAATAAATTTATTAGTATAAAAAGTTTTCCTTGTTCATTTTGGTTAGGTTATACTTATTTGAAATTATTATTATTTCTAGTTATTACTTATGTGCATTTTCTAGGTATTGTGTTTGATTACCTTAGTTATATGAATTTTAAACTTAGAATTCAAATAAATATAATATTTTTAATTATGGTCCAATTTAACTAAATGTTTCATTTGAAAATATTTAAAAAAATAATTCAAAAACAGATATTTAGAAATGGGTATTTTAGTAAATAAAAATTTAGCAGTAGAAATGCTGATCATTTTTACATATGAAAACTTTTATAATATAAAGTTTTTTATTTTGCAGCAAAGAAAACAATCATTTAAATTTCATAATGCAAATGTCAAATGAAAATATCACAAAATTGAAATCCGAGAAGAAGAAAATTAAAGACAAAATTGATGAAAGAATCAAAATGTAAGTTATAAACAATGTAATGAAATAAAAACTATTTTCTAAAATTATTGTCTCATTGCAGGATACACGAAGAAGCTGATAAACGCGGACTTGAATTAAAAAAATTACTTGAGACAAATTTCTCAAATGCTGTTAATAATATTAATATGAATAATATGATTATTAATGACTTTAAAAAAGAAAATGATTATTATTACAGTTTAACAAGCTCTGTTATCAATCGGGATAAAATTGTTGAATACATTAAACTTTCAAAGTATATTAAATTTATGTTAAATATGTAACAACACATACAAATATATATAGCTAATCTATTTTAGAATTATCAAAGATCAAATGGTCATTGCTAAGAGACATACCCAAGATATGCCTAAAGAAGCAACAAAATGTAAAGCTGAATTGATCTACAATGATGAACAATCTGTGAACAAAATTATAGAATGTAAGTTGGAAGCAAACACAATTAGATATATGAACTATAACAATAAAATAATAATTTTGTTTTTAGCAATTCAAGGAATGGGAAATATTATTTCATCAAACATTTTTAGTTTATCAGAATTTAAAACCACAGTTGACTCAAATAATGTTCTGCAAACTCTTGAAAATAATGTAAGAATTTTAAATGTTACAACAATAATTTTTTTTTGAAAATCGCACTTTCTATTTATTACTAATTATTAATCTGAAAGTTGTCTCCATCATTTTAATTTTGAGCTTGTACTGATTCTTAAGATTTGAACTTTGAAGCGTTTTTTTTTTAATGTTAATTATATTTTGTTCTATTATTTTATTTAGCAAACAAGAATTTAGTATGATAATTATTTATAACTGTAGCTATCAGGCCTATGATTATTTTCTAATGGTATATAATGAAAAGTTCAACATTGTATATGTGCATAACGTTTAAATATTATTATAATAAATTGTTTTTAGCGATCTCCGATTTTAAGATCCGGACCAGTGATGATACTACCTGGCATGGTTAAGCTAGAAAAAGATAATTGTAAAATGATAACAGATGAAGGTAAAATATTTACTATACACATTTTGTATACTTATAATATTGTTGTTTTTAATGATTAACATTTTTTTTTAAATTTTGTGTTATAGATTCTGACAGTTCAGATTTTGAACCAATGGTAAATTGTTCTTGTTGTAATCAATTTAGTGAAGAATTATTAATACACTGCACATCCTGTGATAGGTTTTATCATAATCATTGTCATATTCCTCCACTAGCTAAAGAGCTTAAATCTAATGAGTATTTATTTTTTTAATTATATATTTATTATAATTATTAATTTTAAATTATGTATTTTTATAGTCCATCATTAAAATTTTGGAAGTGTACACTTTGCCATGACATTTTAAAACATGCCAGTAACTTACGTGAAAAGAATATGACAGGTCATATTGATTCTTCTGGTCGAAAAATCATTGAACGTATATTACTAGAGTTGTATTGTCAAAATGAGGACAGTGAACACTATCGAGAGTGTGTGGATGGAAAAGTAGTAAGATATGCAAATATAAAAATGTTTGTAAATAAGATACAATTTTAGTAAAATAAGATTAAATGTGTGTTATAGTATCCAGAATATTATGATCAAATTTCTAATCCTATATCATTGAATAATATCAAGCAACGTTTAGAATTTGATGCCTCGTATACATCACTTGTTGGTATTCTTAAAGATATGAAAAAAGTTATGACAAATGGAAAGACATATTATTCTGTAAGCATTATCATACAATTTTAAATGTTATTTATTCTAGCAGACCCCATAAAAACATGGCACAGCAAAAAAATATATAGGTATCAACTTGTTCCAATACATTATATTTTTGCTGCCAAAAATTAGCCATTTGTTTACATAAT
Organism: Acyrthosiphon pisum; assembly: GCF_005508785.2. NCBI lineage: Eukaryota > Metazoa > Arthropoda > Insecta > Hemiptera > Aphididae > Acyrthosiphon > Acyrthosiphon pisum. The sequence continues at coordinate 51,370,137 of NC_042493.1, forward strand.
TAAAATAATACATGTTTTACTATTTATTTATTTAATATCATGATTTTTGTTGTTATTGAAACAAAATAAGTTAATTATTAAAGTGATAGGGCATAACTCATTTTCTGTCAGATCGCCTGAGTTTTTACTAGTTGCCATCATAAATGCTGTAACAGAGAAACCTTCTTAAAATTTACGAAATTGACCAAGGTATATTAGACAGTTTTTATGTATGTTCATCAAACAATTGTAATAACTTAAAAATACGAAGAATATAACGGAATAATATAGACTCTTAATCTCGGGGTCGTGGGTTCGCGACCTAACGTTGGGTGCCACTTTGTAATAACTTAAAAATAAGAATAATAATAAATACGACTCCTGTCGATAGATATAATTAATTCAGATGTTAATATAGTAAAATTAAGCTATTACCTTCCTCCAGGTGTTCGGAGGGCTCTCGAGATCGTATATTCGAGAATTAGATCAAATACACCATACAATATAATTTATGTAAAAACTAAAAAGCTCATATAAATTAATACTGCAATCAATGTAAAATATTATATTAAATGCCTTACCTGATTCGCAGTTGTTCGTGAATTATGTTGTAAGAGTGTTAGGTTTTAGGTGACACAAAGTAATACTTCAAATATACAAATCGAAATAAAAACGCACTGATTTTGGCTTAACATAAAAAGTCATTGATAATAATGATGTATGAGCATATCATAACACAATAAACCGTAACACGGAAATCAGTTACATTATTTATGCAAAAACATTCAAAGCTAATACAATTACTAAAAAAATTCTCCTCTACAAATTTTATAATTGGTATTTTTACCTTCAATAAGCCGTATTACTTGAATTACGAAACAATGTTTTTATGCCACATTTTGATCACTAATGTGCCCTCTTAAGGAACTATCATTACTAGATGCATATTAAAATGCTGATAGCTATATAGACATATAATGCTATAAATACATTAGTTTTTTTTAATTTCAAACAGCATAATTCATTAGTGTTATTATATAATAGTATATTATATTATAATATTATCTCTGTTACTGAAAAAATTTAAATTTAAAATTTTTTAATAATTCACAAAGAAACAAAAGTCCCACCACAAAAATATTGGCACCCGGGGCAGTTGTAGCCAATATCCTCCCTCTCTCCCTAAATGCGGCCCTGCAAATAAGCAATGAGCTAAATTCTATAGTTGGTGCGACAAAAAAACTATCAAAGTAGAAAAAAGTAAAAAAATACTCGTTACCTACCTATTATTTTATAGTAGGTCCCTACCAAATTAGTTTTAAATTTTAGTGAGACAATTATTGAAAATATAGGTAATATTAAACAAATTAATAATACTACAGCAATAGATGATAGGTATACAGTGTTCAATTTTACACACTAGGTAGTAGGTACCTAAATACTTTGAAAAAAATAAATAACAAGATATAGGTAAATCGTTTATACACACTTTAAGTATCTACTGTAAAAATACCACACCGCAAACAAAACTATAAAATTATTGTAGATATTGTACATTATAGTACCTACCATGATGTATTATCAGTCGAAAACAAGCTTACGATTGTTAAATAGTAGTCGAAATGAGAAATCGAATACTAGGGTCGAAACGCCGATCGAAAACTGTTTGAGAATACGGATTTTTGAATTGGTTGTAAATATATCCGCTTTCGACCAAATTTTGATCGAAAACCCTTTTTGATTGATTTGAGAATAGACCCCCCAATATATTATGAGGTTCAAGTTATATTTTTCAGTATTGTATTTTATAAAACAAATCAAAGTATAGGTATTTTACAAATTAATAGCCATAAATCTATTTTTTGTAAAACAAAAAATTAGTTAAATTTTATCATAATTATAATTCAGTAAGCTTATCATTACTATAATTTAATCAATATTATAGTTTTGAATATGTATATAAAATACTTTTTTTTATACATTTCATAATTCATACTTACCGCACATTTTAAAAATTATTTTATTGAAGTTGTGTGCTTATATACCCTCCCCAGAACTTTTTTAACAGTTGATCTTTGTTCATAATAAATTAATATTTTATTATTTTATTGTAATTTGTTAATTTTTAGGAATCCTTCATGAACATATTTTAACTGTTCAGGAGAGGTTGGAATTTAATGTTATTGTATTATATTAATTATTTGTAATATATGTTTTTAGTCATCTAGTCATCCATACTATAAGTCTGCATATGAACTTGAGATTTCTTTGGATAGAATGATATCTTTATGGCTACCAACCCTTGACCGTGCGTATCTCGAATAATAATAATCTAAGACAAATAGTATCAAACCTGACCCCGACTCTACAAATTATTAACCCACTGGTTTTATTTTAATATGTAATAATGTACTTTTTGTTTATATAAAAACGAATGAAATTTTAGGTTATTTGATGTTTATTATAAATGTATAATTATTCTTTTTTTAAATATTATTAGTTGTATTTTAATTTTATCTATTATTTTTTTAAATTATTTATCGTATAATTTACTTTATTTTTGTTGTATATAGCTACTAACAAGCATTTAAATTATAATTCATTAATGATTGCATGTATATATGGATCTATTTAAATAGTAAATAAAGTAAAATAAGCTCAAATTTTATTGTGAATAAATGGAAGCGCATACAAACATAATGGATGGTATAAAATAGAAATCTAAAATGTTGTATTTGAAAATCCGCATAACTTAATTGTTTATACCTAGAATTTAAAATTTTGAAAACCGTATAAATTTGGACAGTCTGAACTGGACCTTGATTTTTTGGAATTATTGTAAATTTCTATAGTTAGCAGTGAAAACATTTGCATCGCTGAAATTCTGTAAAAATTTGTTCGAATTTTAATTGTTATTAACTTTAAAAGAGCACAAAACATAAGAAATGATTTTTTTTTAATTTGAAATAATGTTTAATTCTAAGAAAAATGGTGTAGGGTTATCGTTTTCCTATTACATTATTCATTAATAATTGAAAAAGAAACTCCCAAAGTAATTTGGCTATGTTTGCCGTAATTGGCTAACTTATACGAGTAAAAAGTTCTCGCTTCACACAGTAACATACTTACTTAAAAACTTCTAAAAGTATATTTTCGATTTCTTGTTGTAGCGCAAGTGATCTATTTTTATGGACTTAAGACGTTTGTGGAACCAGAATTGTGTAAATTGTTTAGTTTTTTTGAAATATTTTAAATCTCATAATTAATTTTCATTATGTACACATATGTAAATTCAAGTATGCAACAGTCACTTATTGCAACACAGCATGGCACATCCAATCATCATTACTTAGTACTTTTAATAGTTGAAAAAACTAAACGTTGTACCTATTGAAATTATAATACTTCTATCGTTTAAGCATCAAAGATCACATATATTTATACATAGATAAATTATTTTTAAACTGAGAAGTGTGTTTACATGTGTAAGGCAATAGGCAATAATATTAAGCCCGACCCAATGACGTCAGCCATCAAGAAACTAATAGCACCACCCAAAACCACCCTTATGACTTTATCATTATTTTGAAACAATAATAAATAGAATATACATAATTATGATGAAAAAATAGTTAAATCATGTTGTATGTACCTGACCTAAAAGTTGATACAGTAACCATGTCATCTGCATCATGGGTTTAGAAATGTTATATGACTGAGAGAAAGGACAGTGCATATGAGACAGAAAAAACATGTTTTGGGCTATATTATTTTTCGCACACTGTAATGACCCAATACCTCTCTTTTATCTCAACAATTCCATTTGGTGATTTCTCTCTATATGCACAATGCGCTGTCCATTAGTTAATAGCATGGACTAAGGTATAATAAATTATAATATATAGGTACCTTGGTCCGTGGTTTGTAGGTCTATGCTGCCATCAGTCTACATGCGCGAAACTGTAATATTCTTTCGTGGGCCGGACTACCTATATATGAAAACGAAATTTTAAAACACGTACAAATTAAAGACGGCGAAAATGGTACTATCGTTTATCACACGGGCTCGTATAGTGAATATAAAGATAAAAGAACGATAGATATAATCATGTCAATCATATAGCTATATATAAACTAAATGTCACTCATGTTACTCTATGATATCACTATGTGACTATATCTTCATAATGTCAGTGGGATATCTTTAATCTTCATGGATGCAATAAAAATATAACGATAGTGTTACAGAATATTAAAATATAACGCAATTTTGCTTAGGACCTTATACATATACTCATAGTGGTGGTAGTCCCGCGGTGAAAGTTAGGCTGCTCTGCGCGCACAGACTTCTATACTATATAGCACCATTAAAGATATACTTAAATCGTATATTTTTTTAATCGTGCTATGTAGAAATCTGTGGCTGCACGCAGTGCCTTGATTAGGATTCTTGGGGCCCTGGACAAAGTCAATGTATGGGATCCTGAGGTCTAAGTACATAATATTTTTTTATAGGTTCCCTACTTATACAAAAAAAATAATAATAGTGATTTTTTTTTTACTGTGGAGGCCCACCACCCAGTGACCAGTGACCGTTTATAGATAAATATAGATATTATTATTATGGATAAATTAGGGCCCCCGTTCTTTGACAACAAGTTAGATAGCATAATAAATTACAAAAATAAATATTTTTATTTAATATATTTTATTTGATTTAAATATTAGATTACAATGCAATTATTTAAAAAATAAATGCGGGGCGCCGTCAAGGCCCCCTGAGCCAACGATTAGCGGCCCTCTACAGGGGCATTGCCCCGGCGGCCCTACTAAGTATAGTAAAGTCAAGATCGCCTAAAAAATAAATAAATTGAATAGGTACCTACATTAAACCGTAAAAATCTTAAATAAATTAAAACAATAATTTATATTTTACACGTCTGTACATTTTGGCTATTACACTACCGACGACTATCTACTCATACATTTATGCATTTGTATTACAAATTCTTGTAACTTATTGATTTGAAATATATTTTATAATCGAATTATGTACCAATAAGAATTAAATATCCTAGTGATAAACTGTTACACAATACTTTAGTAAGAAAAACTATAACCCCTTGATTTCTTTTAGGTATTATCAGTTCGGTAAAAAAAAATAACATCTATAATAAATTGTGATTCATACGAGAAATTTTAATACTTAAAATAGTGTTTTTTTTTTTTACTAAAATGCTAGGAAATAGGAATGTACCTACCAATATCTACTGGTCACTTGTGGTAATAATATTATAATAATAATTTTTATTTCTCAATGAAACAGTAAATAAATTTAAGTTACAAGAATTAATGTGATCAACATGGAATTACACCGATGACTATTCACCATGAGTTAGCTTAATTTTCTATAATTTATTATTGGTGATTACCATTAACTAACGTCAAACTACAAACAGGGTTTTGAATAGGCAAATCCAATACATATTTTATATTTGAAAAAATGAGCAGATTGCGAAAAAAAGTGTATTTTTATTGTATGGTGAAGTTTTGGAACTGTTTTTATTACATAATATTCGACTTCAAGAATCGTAAACATCCTATTTCATTATATTTACACATTTAGCTTTAAGGAGTTTTGTATAGGCAATTTTATTGCAAATTCAATATTTTTGATATTTCCTCGTAAACATTTGCAGTCTTGCGGAGATAAAAAACCAGAACTAGAATCACTTTCCTACCAGAAAAGATGATAATGTAGAAAATCGAATCATTTTAATTGTCCCAAAAGGTGATGACAGACACAAAAAATAAAAACACACAACATTGTTAAATAAATACATTCATCGTTCCGCTGACAAACTAAAATGTTACTATTCAGTTATGTAGGTGACTTACTTACATACATATATATATCCGAAAATATATTCAGGGATAATATTATTCCATAAGGCTTTTATAGTTCGGAAACTGATTACTGACCAACGTACGTTTAAGATACAAGCTATTTTATTCATTTCAATGCCTACAAGATTAGTCGAGCCCCTTGAACTTTTTGGGACTTTAATGATAATACCTAAGTGGAGAGTTGGACCATCAAACTCTGAAAATGGGAAACTGTTGCTGATATTTTAGCATACCTACACTGTTTGATTTTTAAAAATATGATTTTTAGTTATACTTAATATAGGGTTTTTAAATTACCTATGGTAAATACAAACTTTATTTATAAACGTGTTGATAAGAATATTTTTATGAGGTAATTGAGTCTATTTATTTTATTTTTTATTTCTTTAGACTACTTACTATAGAATAATATAATTCATATAATATTTACATATAGGTATGCAAATGTTGCAAATGTGTTAAGTACTTACGATTGAAGTTACCTATAAATATGAAAGGTAATAACTAATTGTATATTGGTAGCACACATTTAGTCAGTAGTAAGTAGTCACACTTAAATATCTAATAATTTAATATAATCTGGTATAACTGCATAAGTGTATAACGTATACATGATAGCAGCTTATTAACCATCAGTTATATTGCAACGTATGATATCTGGAGTCCATCAGCCATCTTAGCACGTGATTTATGTATAATATTATTATTGTTTATCAATTTTGTAGTAATGTAAAAATATGATAGATATAAAAAAGACTCCTACAATAATTGTATCAAGTTGGATGTTAAAGTTAAGAACCTGTATGGTTTTCTACGCTTATGCTGGAGAATAATATGAGATGCAAATCACGCTATTACCTTCCTCGAGACTTTGATCAAATACATCGCTCAGTATAGCTGTATGTAAATTATGCGTATCATGCTATACCTATCCTCAATTACCTACTTGACTCGCAGCTGCCTATATGGACTATAAATATGGTGGAGCAGTATTAGGTTATACAAAATAGTTTAGGAAGGTACTCTAATTAATAATAAAACACAGTAAACATACTAATTATTACTCGTAAAATAGAGTCCAGTTGTCACTCGTAGGATTCGGTATTGAGAAGTTTTTGCTATGTTAGGTGGTGCGCATCCGCTGATTGAAGGGGCATAACGGTTATGCTGACCAAAAAATGACAGAAGACTTTATCAAAAGGTTTTTGCGCATCCGGCAACTAGTTTTCTATTAGGTGGCATAGACTTATTACGACCTTTCTGTGGCGGAATATAAGAAAGCAAAACGCCCCACGTTTACTGTTACAAATATGACGTGTTGATTTCTTAATCCAAGATCGTATAATATGGATTGTCTATCTTTTTGTCGTTGATAATGGTTTTATTGGGGGTGTCCGATTTTTCTATGTCTCTATGTCGATTTCCGACAATCTGGCCGTTGTTTATTAATCTGTTAAATTCTAGTTTACTAATTACTTTTTATAATGATGTGTAGCATTACAATTATTTCTATCTTTTTTGTATAATAGTATTTTGAACAGACTTGAGTAATATTGTACCGCAATATTTCACAAAGGAATTAATATAAAATATATCTCACGAATTGAATAAATAATGTTTTATAAATAATAAATATTAGTATTGATATTTTGCTATGTGACTATGTGTATGGGTAAGGACATCGCAGTGCACCTATACTTACACTAGTATAAAATATGTCCGACAACTCATCATCAATAGGTGACAATTATTAGGAATGGAGACCGATAATTAACTAAAGAAATGTAAGGAAACTATATACACCGTGCGTCCGTGCGACTATATCGGTTGTATCACTAATATCTTTCTCTTAACTATGACAAAACAGTAACCATAAAAACAGCTAAACACACCACGACAAAAGCAATGGTGAATGTTCAAACCACCTAGACCTTACACGTATAATATTTTATATAATTTAAATATGCCAAAGATTAAATATTTATTAATTTGTGCTGAAAAATTGTACAAGTCTAATAAAATAAAATTTATAAACACCAATATTATACAAATGGTTTATTTTCTGACAAATAAAAATATTAAATATTAAAAAAAAAAAAAATCGAAAAATCACGAAAAAATCATTGAACGACACATTAATATACTATTTTAAATAGTTAGTAATATGTATTTGTACTTTCTAGTGTTGTGTTTTAACGGAAATATTATAACGAAGTTACTCTGTTTGCAAGGCGTTACATAATTTTACTAGAATTATTTCCAATTAATAAAAATGCAATAGATATAATATTATTTTCGATAAGCAATTTATTCATAAAATATAACGCAACATAATATGGTTTGATTCTATACCAAGTTAAATAATAAAATTACATTTACACAACATATTTACTTGCATTGTTGATAGGTATCTATTGTTTAATCAACTCTGCTTAAATACACTGTCTTGTCACTTACTAATATTAATAAATTCTTAATCTTCGCCATTTTATTATTTTAAACAATTAAGTTTAATGTGTAATGAAAGATAAGACATATTATTTTATCTGTTTGGACATTAACTATTTTGTGCTTAAGATAATACTTTGTACGAAGTAGGTACAGGTAGGTGCTTGATGCTAATTTATTTTGTCGTCGTTGTTTTGAAGTTTATTATTTTGGTTTCATGGTTTTGTATCAGGGTTTTTTTTAATGATTTTTTCTAACTGCACAAACTTATTCCCACTCTTGGATTATAGTAGGGAATATGTTTACTTAGACCTAACCCTACGGTCTGTTATCCGTTGAACTCTCAGGGGCGGCTCTAGAGGGGCCCTAGGACTGAGTAATAGTACTTACTAAGTAATATTTACTTGAAATAGGTAATTTGTATTAATAATTGTTTATAAAAATAAAAACAATCAATTAAATAGGTACCTAGGTACCTGATTTCTTTATAGTTTTTGTAATATACTTTTACATCAAATAATAGTCAAAATGATAATTTTGACTGAATCAAAATGCGTCTAGACCACTAAAACTTTTACAAAGAAAAATTGTTAAGATATGTTTAAAGAAAACTTTAAGTTATCAGATGTGTTACTATTTGAGTCTGTATAAAAAAAAATAAAAATAACGATTGTATAATAAATAATTAAAAACCTTGAATCCTTTTTGGATATGAAAAAAGGTAATAATTAAAAGAGAAAATATGGCATTTGATGTCAGAATGGAGTATTCTATACAGAAGGGAATCGTACAACGGAGAAGGGCGTAGGTATCTTTGTTTTTTTTTTTTTTTTTTAAGTTTTCATAACTATTTTTGTGTAGTTCCCGCGAAGACGGTAGTAACTGCATTTTATTGTATAGAACGTATTTGATTGTTTTATGCTACTATCAGTAACCACTAACCTTACTATGGAAATGAAAAAAAAAAATCAGATTTGGTTATTACCTATCAATACTTGAATAAATAATAAATAATAATATTTAACTATATTGTAGTTTAATATTAGTTATAAGCATTCTAATTGTATACATAGATTGATTATTTATAATAATTAAATTGTTCATATTATGTTATATAACTCTCTAGTCTCTACCACCACCACAAGCATGTGCTTAAAGGTGGTAGAAAATTTTTTTTTTAGAAGTTTACTAAATTATTGTTTTATAATATACAATAATATATATCATCCTGAAATTCTTTTTTGCACTGCATAAAGCAACAATTTTCACTGCACAATAACTTTTCTCACTGCACAAAATGTGTCTCACTGCACACAAAAAAAAAAAGTTTTTGTATACCTATTACTGTTACAGAAATCATATCTTGGCAACGGTATTTAGTCTTTTTCACATGGAAACGTGTATTAATCAGGGCTTGCATTTTAAATAAAAATTCCGTTTATCTTTATATTAGAATTAAAACGTATTTTAACTTTTGCATTTATCGTTATTCTGAATTAATATGTTATCCGAGTTTTGCGTTTATCGTTATTTAAAATACCTAGTGTTAGTACCTATTATTATTTTTAGTTCAATAATATTCTATAAATTACATTTTGCATTATTTTTTGTTTAATGATATTATATAATATATTATGTTAATTGTTTTCCTGTATTTAATTATTTTTGATTGTCGCTTTCCGTTATAATTATATTTACAAAAATTTCAATCGATTTTTGTCAAACATAACGTTTTCAAGCCTTGATTTTTACTCATTAATACTAACACTACATAGCAAGGGTGGCAAAACTTTTTTTGATCGACTGAGAGTATATTTTTCTCTCGAGATGCCATTTAAATAACATGTAACTATTGTCACCAGAATTTTAGGAGGGGGTAGGATACTAAATGTATGGTAATAAATTCTAACAAAACGTGATTGACTTTAGATCCATCCAAAATCAACCATTTTGCCACCCCTAATATAAAGTATACAGTATATTATTCTATATATTATACACAAGATGATTATCTCAGGACTGATCTTGCCATCACTTGTTAAGTCGAGTCCACACGGTGATGGTAAAATGTGATATTCCTTACACCGATTGGGATGTTCTAGACAAATAATTGGAAAATAAGACAAATGTCTAATTTTATAATGTAATTATTTTGGTATTCTGCAGTCTTATATAGTTTTGAAATAAATTGTATTTAATAGTATGTTTTATTAAAACTCACAAGTGAGTTTCTATTGAAATTTGGTGTTGTTGGGAGGGTGGAGGGGTAACAGGTTTTAGCATGAGTTTTACCTTACCTTTTTCTGGTCACACTATAAACACTCCTCAAAACACCCAATTTTTGTTGTACAAATTTAACTTTTAATTAGTTTTTATTGATCCATTTTTACCTATCTAATACTCATATTTATGCAAATGTAAGCGATACATAAATCCAAAACAGTGAGGTTGTAAATAATAATATGCACTAATATTTGATCACACGATGTTCGATATCACGATGGAATGATTGATATGATATTATATACAAGCGTCCAGTGAGTTAAACCACTTTGAATCAGTTTTTAAACGAATAAATATTTAACGAGAAATTATTAAGTGTGACTTAACGCTGTCGTTAGGTAGGTACATAAATGTGCGCGCGACAAATGTTCCGTGTCATGGAGTGCTGCAGAAGGATAACGACTAGAAAAACTTCAAAAACAGTTTTACTATAATTTAATTAAGTTGCACTAACATATTTGGCAAATATTCACACACTTAATAATTAATGCAATATAATGTATGGATGGTAGTTATATAGTTACGTTTCCAACCATTTGTCCGTGGCATATGCACTGCACGTTAAAAATTCACCAAGTTATAATGAAAATATTTTCAAATGCTGTCGCTGAGATTTCTATTAAATGCATGAGCTCAATGCTCAAAAATAGTGACTAACCGTTCATGATTTTGTTTTTCGTGAAAAAAATAATCGAAATACGGGTTCACCACGCCCGCAAACGACACCGGCGGGGACGTCGACGATATTTCTGAGCACGCGTATATATGGATTATCGTCGAATTCCGTTTAGCGTTTCGATTTATTTCTGAACTCACGAAATACTAATATTTGTTATAATAACGATGTATTATGTAAATTATTGTTTTCTTATTTATTATAACGTACGCTATCGGTTTTAAATCAGGCACGTTTTCAGACTCCCACGCAGACGCATATCATAATCATCCGCGTTAAGCCAAGTGGTGGCTGCAGTGGAGGAGGGTGGTACGTTGAAACGAAATTGGTACATGCGGCCTCGTTAGAATGTCATTTCTTGTCGGTCCACAGTATTATATACCTATTTACGTAATATATAACGCATCTCCGGTCTATAGTAAATCAGACGGCCGTTTAGATATTGCTTAATATTACCTATATATTATTAATATTATATTTATTATTCTCGGTACAGCGCCAGATCATCCTCGGGAGAAAAGGGATGCTGGTGTACGATATTTAGGTAGGTACACTGAAAAATCACATTATCGTCACCGAAATTCGTTCGCGGTTTCGGAGAATAGAGTACCACCTATACCTATAAAACTAATTTGCCATTCGGTTTTATATTATATATAATACCGCGCAGAGCCGCATTATAAGATAATAATACAATTCAATACAAATTCTATTTTTATTGAATTCGATATCCATCCGATTATCGTATTGTTATTATCGTCTGTCCATATTATTATAAGTGAAGCAACAAAAAAAAAAAAAAAATCATTGCATTATGGAGATTCGTTTTTTTTTAAGAATCGTACCGCCGTCTCTCCTTGCCGATGCTGGAAGACGACCTCTGTTTGCTGTGAAAAAACAGAGTACCTACCACCACAAATTATTATTTGCGAGAAAAATAAATAATTTATTAAACCGTAAAAAAGTACATAATATATTGTAGAATGAAGAATGATTTGTATTCTTTTGGTTAATTTTTTAATAGGAAGACGGCGGCGTAAAAGTGTTTGAAAAGAAAATACGCCGAACACCGCTAAAACACGTTTCTTGACAAATAATATTCCAATTGAAAAGTCAGAAATTCACTTTGTTACAAAAACACATTTTCCTATATGGCTATAATACAACAATGCAATTTTCCTCCACAACAGCAAATAAACTTTACAATTGCACAATAGTTTCACTCGCGTATATGTAGTCGATGATAATATTATAGACTTGATATCGGTAACCGAAAACTATATAGTGCTTAGTACAACTACTGCTGCAGAGAAGTTATTTCAGAACATATTGCGATAACTCTGTCGACTATATACATTGTATAAATTAATATTTTCTAAACAACAAGCCTGTACCTAGCTAGAAAGGTACTTGTCTTTTTTGTTTTCATTGTGGAGGTAATTATCAATTATGCTGTTATTAATAATGAATTCTTCTCGAAACCGAGATATTAAAATATGGTTGCATTTAAAATGTTATGAGTTTACGAGTAGTGATAAAAGTAATTGTGAACATTTTGAAACTTTTCAGACAATTTTAATTTTAATTATTATATTATTGAAAAGTTCATTAATGCATTCCGTGTATATATACACAATATACATCCAAGATTAAAAATAATTTCAAACTTTTTAATGTTCTTTTGATAGTTTGTTTCATTAATAATAACTATACTATTATTTGTTGTTGTTCGTGAAAAGTTAAGAGACTTTAAATTTTATTTTAACAGAATTATTTTTATACATTTTTATGAGCTTAACAGTTACAAAACAATATATTATAAAAGACCAATTTTTTTTATTCTACTAGAATTATATAAAAAAGATACTCATATAAAACACATTTGCAAAATGCCACCGTTGGAAGTGCACTGTATTACATATTTATTGGATTCTGAAATGTTATTATCTTATATTTTAAGTATTTTAAATCTAATAAATTGGATATTTTAGAGTTGGTATGTATTTTATTTATATATTGTAGTCCGTGTAATATAGTATAGACATTAGACACATAATGTTATGTTATAGTTAATATTAACTAGTAACTACTTAAATGGTTTCATATATCAAAAGCCGTTGAACATACATCGTAATATCAATTATAAGATGTTATCACAATAATAGTAATATTGTTTTATAACAGTAATTCATGAATAATTACTAAATTAATTTAAGTACAAGTAAGTGAATTTATTATAACTATTATGTAATTTAATAATATTTCACTTTTATACATAAACAAAGCGATTGATGGCATTCAAACGCTATACCTAACGTGGTTTATCGGAGACAAAATCAATTCGATATTACGTTCGCTCATCGGTTCTCCGTCGGTGGTCTTATTTAGTTAATCGAGACTATAACATTATTATGTCGATCGTTTATCCGTTTAACTTTAACATACCTATACTCTATAATATAGTTTTATCCGGTTAATTTAATGTTAATAAACGGAAGTGCTTTAATCGTCTTCGGTAATTCAATAATCAACACTATATTATTATATACAAAAAAAGAGAATCTACACCGATCACACACAATTTGCCGCGTAAGTGGATGGTGTGTTTAGAATAAACGTCCGACATGCTGCACAACACGTGTGTTCATTAACTATTATATTATGTATTTGGTTAAAAATAAATGTACTATATGTACATTACCAATATATAAAGTAAAATATACGAAAGTAGACAAACAAATTAATTCTTTCGTAATTAATACAATCTACTCAGTGCAATTGCATTTTGTATTCCTATACCTACGACATATTATGTGTATTATATTCCTTGTATAGGTAGGTACTTGATAAATTCTTTCTTTGACTCGGATAACAAGGGAAAAAATACGTTCAACCGTACACGTATTATAGTAATGTTTCGAAGGAATTGAAAAATAAAATGTGAAGAAACAAATTAAATCGATGGAAAGTGAGGGGAAGGAGAAATAGAAAAATAAACGTTTAATATTTCATCCATATCGAACTAGACGTGAACGTTCCCACATTTGGGTATGCGAGACAGTTCCAATGGTACAATACACACAGAGTGATTCACCAAGCATTATCACCCTAATATATTTCCCAAAATTGTGGTTATTAAAAATCTAAGTTTTGGAGTTTTAAAATGTTCTTAAAGAACATATTTTAAAATTCTGTTGATTAAATATTACATATATCACCGTTATTAAGGATTATTATCCTTATAGTATAGACAACTAATAACTGAGAAACTACTCGTTCAAACTTTGAATTAAGTACATCAAAATATTAAAAATAATGAATCCACTAAATAACTATTATAGTGAAAAAGGGAAATTCTCATTAGAAGAACAGAAGTTTGTATCACAGCAGAACAATTCTTAAATAGTACAGTAAAATATGGTCCTAGAATATATTCAAACAATTCAAAAATTTGAATTTGAATAAAATATTAACTAACGAAGAAAAATTGTGGTGAGCATATTTGTTGAATCATCCGGTAGATATGGCCACATTTTTACAGGAAAAACAAAACGTTAGAGTCCTCTCAATAAAATAAAAAAATTGCCTATTTTTGGATGGAATGTTTGGTTATAAAGGTCCAAACCATTAATTGTTCCACAAATGGCGATGTCGCATCCGAATGTAATTAATTACTTGATTAGTTTTTATTTAATTGTCAAATATTAAATATATATATATATATACCTATTATATAAATGATTGAATCATACAACTTTGAATACTCGGAAAAAGAACATTTGTATTAAAATATTTGCGTACAATAGAGGAAAAGAAATCAATCAATAAAAATGGTGACTTAAAAAATTCATGAATAATAAAAAAATAAATAAATATTTTTAGGCATAATAATTACTCTCTGCAGAGTTGTATAAAAGAGGGATAAAAAAATATAAAATACATTTTCAATAGCTCCGGCTTTCAATTGCACTTTAACTTGTATTTACTTGCATTTATTTTTTAACCGTGCGGATACGTGTTTATACAATATAATAATATGTTATATACTGCAATATAATATTTACGGTATAAGCACTTCCATAAACCTTTAAATCGAGACGGAAAAACTTATAATATATTACTAAGCATAATTT
>NC_042493.1:51385612-51387418 GCF_005508785.2 Acyrthosiphon pisum
GATTTCTTTATAGTTTTTGTAATATACTTTTACATCAAATAATAGTCAAAATGCGTCTAGACCACTAAAACTTTTACAAACAAAAATTGTAAGATATGTTTAAAGAAAACTTTAAGTTATCAGATATGTTACTATTTGAGTCTGTATAAAAAAAAAATAAAAATAACGATTGTATAATATATAATTAAAAACCTTGAATCCTTTTTGGATATGAAAAAAGGTAATAATTAAAAGAGAAAATATGGCATTTGATGTCAGAATGGAGTATTCTATACAGAAGGGAATCGTACAACGGAGAAGGGCGTAGGTATCTTTGTTTTTTTTTTTAAGTTTTCATAACTATTTTTGTGTAGTTCCCGCGAAGACGGTAGTAACTGCATTTTATTGTATAGAACGTAGGTATTTGATTGTTTTATGCTACTATCAGTAACCACTAACCTTACTATGGAAATGAAAAAAAAAATCAGATTAGGTTATTATCAATACTTAAATAAATAATAAATAATAGTATTTAACTATATTGTAGTTTAATATTAATTATAAGCATTCTAATTGTATATATAGATTGATTATTTATAATGATTAAATTGTTCATATTATGTTATATAACTCTCTAGTCTCTACCACCACCACAAGCATGTGCTTAAAAATGGTAGAACATTTTTTTTTTAGAAGTTTACTAAATTATTGTTTTATAATATACAATAAAATATATCATCCTGAAATTCTTTTTTGCACTGCATAAAGCAACAATTTTCACTGCACAATAACTTTTCTCACTGCACAAAATGTGTCTCACTGCACACAAAAAAAAAGTTTTTGTATACCCTATTACTGTTACAGAAATCATATCTTGGCAACAGTATTTAGTCTTTTTCACATGGAAACGTGTATTAATCAGGGCTTGCATTTTAAATAAAAATTCCGTTTATCGTTATTTTAGAATTAAAACGTATTTTAACTTTTGCATTTATCGTTATTCGGAATTAATATTATGTTATCCGAGTTTTGCGTTTATCGTTATTTAGGAGTAAAACGTTATATACAAGTTTTGTATTTATCGTTATTTAAAATACCTAGTGTTAGTACCTATTAAATTTAAAAATAATAACTAATGCATGTAAGTAAAGGCCAGGATACGGGATCGATTTTTAGCATGAAATAAATGTGTCTACGAAACCAATAGACATTTTAAATAAATACCTAGATTATAAAATATTGTGTTTTGCGTTTATTTTTAGTTCAATAATATTCTATAAATTACATTATGCATTATTTTTTGTTTAATGATATTCGATAAAAAACGTTTTGTTTAATGCTATATAATATATATTGTTTTGCGGTATATTTATTTATTTTAGATTCTGAGTGGAACGATGAATGTATTGATTTTACAATGATGTGTGTTTTTTTATTTTTTTATTTTTTTATTTTTTTATTTTTTTTTTATTTTTTTATTTTTTTTGTGTCTGTGTACACGATAAGTAGTCGAAATAATGCTACGATTTTCAACTTCAGTATCTTGTTCGATCAGAAAGTGAATATCGTTGGTGCATTGGGGGAGGTCAAAATTTAAATTTCCCAGTAGTTTTCAAAAGCGCCGGGAAAAACAAAAGAAAAATTAAGGAAAAACGGGAATTTTTACGCAAAATCTGTTTTCGAGAAAATCGATTTTGGTTTTTGGTGTAACTTTAAAAAAAATGACCGTGGATGCATGAAATTTTGACTGAATGTTTACATTTCCATTTTCTATACACGATAAATTTTCAAATATTTTGACTTATTTTGAGCTCTTTACAGACATTG
>NC_042493.1:51387612-51400877 GCF_005508785.2 Acyrthosiphon pisum
GATATATTGTTACAATATCAGTTGAAAAATATTAAAAATACATAGGCACAATTTTTTTTTATAAGCATTTAAAGATCAAATTTGGACAAAATTTATCAAATTTTAATTTGAAAAATTATTTTGTAGTTAAAAATTTATAAAATGTTCAATTTTTGTATCTAAGAATTGAAAATTTAAAACAAGATTCCACGTAAGTAATTAATACTGTTACCAAAAAATCTAAAAAATACATTTACGCAGTTTATTTTTATAGTCATTTTAAGTACAAATTTGGACGAAATTACATATTAAAAACCTAGGATAACTATTTTAGTTATTTTGTTGTGATTGTATAATATTATTCGTGGGTACTTGAAACTTCTAAAGTATACTATTATATATCTATGATAGTACCACGGTTTTTTGTTGATGTATAACGCGTTATAAGTACCTAATAAATATTATGATATGATTAATTTGGAATTTATTATAGGTACCTAATATAATATTATGTCTTATACCTAGACTAACATACCGTCTCCGCTCAGAATCGTTTTTCTTATACAATGATATTATATCATTGAATTCAAATTTAATACCATCCATTATACAGTGACCCACTTGTAACCTACTGTACAGCAGAGCGAAATCCACTTACCCACCTTTTTGACTATTGCTTTCCGTAATAATTCCGTTATAATTACGTTTACAAATTCCAATCATTTTTTGTCAAATATAACGTTTGCAAGCCTTGGAAAAGCTTTAAGCCTTAAATTTATGCCAATCGACTTAATATTGAACTTTGATAGATTAATTAAACATTTGTTTAAATCAAATCTATTTTGTTGAACTCGATATTATAATTATTTGCATTCGATTGTTTGCATGAAATAAATTCTTCTACAAAAGCAATAGACCTTTTAAATAAATAGATTTTAAAATATTGTGTTTTTCGTTATTTTTTGTTCAATAATATTCTATAAATTACGTTTTGCGTTATTCTTCGTTTAATGATATTCTAAAAATTACGTTTTGCGTTATGTTTTGTTTAATGACTTATAATATATTTTGTTAATCGTTATTTTTATCGTTATTATTTTTGATTATCGCTTCCCGTTATAATTGTTATAATATTATATTATCGCTATAATATAATAATATTACTAGGGCTTGCATTTGAAAAAAAATTCAGTTTTATGTTATTTACAATTAAAACGTTTTTCGTTATTTAGGATTAAAACGTTATCCAAGTTTTGCGTTTATCGTTATTTAGAACTAATGGTCGTTCTTACAATGTCCGGTAAAGTGTCGGTTAACGCTAACCACCTGATAACAGATTTTAATAACGGCCGAATTCGGGCGGTTAAGTGTCGGTTAACTTTAACCGGACATTGCAAGAAAGGCCCTAAGATATTATGCAAGTTCTACGTTAACCGTTATCTAAATCAGTGTTAATACCTATTAAATTTAAAAATAATAACTAATGCGGGTAAGTATTGGCCCGGATACGGATATACTATAATCAATTCTTAGATGGTTTGCATGAAATAAATGTTTCTACGAAACCAATAGACCTTTTAAATAAAAAGATTTTAAAATAATACGTTTTGCATTATTTTTCGCTTAATGATATTCTATAAATTACGTTATGAGTTATGTTTTGTTTAATGATATGGAATATATTTTGTTAATCGTTATGGTTTGTTTTGCGGTATTTATTTATTTTCGACTATTGCTTTCCGTTATAATTACGTTTACAAATTTCAATTATTTTTTGTCAAATATAACGTTTGCAAGCCTTGGTGTTAATAGATGCTTTGAGCCTTAAATGTATGCCAATCGACTTATATATTGGACTTTGATAGATTAACTAAACATTTGTTTAAATCAAATCTATTTTGTTTACATCGATATTCTAATTATTTTCATTAGATTGTTTGCATGAAATAAATTCTTCTACAAAACCAATAGACCTTTTAAATAAAAAGATTTTAAAATAATACGTTTTGCATTATTTTTCGCTTAATGATATTCTATAAATTACGTTATGAGTTGTGTTTTGTTTAATGATATGGAATATATTTTGTTAATCGTTATGGTTTGTTTTGCGGTATTTATTTATTTTTGACTATTGCTTTCCGTTATAATTACGTTTACAAGTTCCAATCATTTTTTGTCAAATATAACGTTTGCAAGCCTTGGAAAAGCTTTGAGCCTTAAATGTATGCCAATCGACTTAATATTGGACTTTGATAGATTAACTAAACATTTGTTTAAATCAAATCTATTTTGTTTACATCGATATTCTAATTATTTTCATTAGATTGTTTGCATGAAATAAATTCTTCTACAAAACCAATAGACCTTTTAAATAAATAGATTTTAAAATATTTCGTTTTGCGTTATTTTTCGTTTAATGATATTCTATAAATTACGTTTTTGCGCTATAATTTTTTTTAATGATATATAATATATTTTGTTAATCGTTATGTTTTGTTTTGTAGTATTTAATTATTTTTGACTTATCGCATTTCGTTATAATTATACGTTTACAAATTTCAATTATTTTTTGTCAAATATAACGTTATAATCATAACGTTACTATTTACTATAACATTTGCAAGCCCTGAATATTACAGTTTACTGTGATTCAAATTAAATTTACCGTGATTCAATTAATTTAATTAAAATAGATTTAAATTAATAATAATAATTTAAGTTATAAGAGTAAACATACAGTTTGAAAGTACAAATATAATATAAAATCATGTTTTGAATGGATTTTAATTTTAAGTTGAAATTGTATATACTTAAACGAAAATCAAATCGAAAATTTAGTAGGTATGCGTCATATAGATTCAATAAAACGTATGTCTCATAAAATATATTTTCTCATATTTCATAATGTAGGTTAAGTTGACCTAAAAAACTGAAAAACAAAAAATAAAATGAAATGTGTGGGTTTGTTAATCGTTATGGTTTATTTATTTTTGACTATTGCTTTCCGTTATAATTACGTTTACAAATTTCAATTATTTTTTGTCAAATACAACGTTTGCAAACCCTGATATTAATATATGCTTTGAGCCTTAAATGTATGCCAATCGACTTAATATTGGACTTTGATAGATTAATTAGACATTCGTTTAAATCAAATCTATTTTGTTTAACTCGATATTATAATTAAAACATGTATGCTGTCATTGATTTATTGACTAATGACTAGCACACAGGTGTATGAACTGTGAAACCCACATATTTATTTAACAAATTGTGCCTGTAAAGTTATAATAATTATTAATATTTCAATTATATAGTAAAGTAATATTGATAAGTATTGGTTTAAATGCATATGATAAGGAAAAGCAAATTGTTTGAAGTATAATGTAGATTGTAGTTATAATGATTATTTTACAGAAAAACAATTTTTTTTCCGTTCACATTTATTACCAGGCAAAACACAAATAAAGAACTGAACAAACAAACATCAAATTAAACAAACATAGTATAATATAAGTACTGTAGGTAGTGAAATAATAAGTAGGTAATAATATGATATAGGTAGGTATACATAATACATTTAAACAAAAACTTAATAGTAAGCATGACTATCAGTACACATACTAATACACTACATTCTATCTATTCTAAACACAGTAGTAAATAAATTATTGATGAAATAATTTTATGGATATGAAATAATTTACCCAATGATAAATCGTAATAACGGTTTTAACTTTTTTTAAATTTTTTTTTATGCGAATGGGCATTTTTAACTGTTCATTTCACATATACAGGGTGCACGATATTAACGGCAAGTAATAATGACAAGGTTTGAACGTTTAAATTATATAATATTTGGATAACCATAACTGTAATTAGTAATTACCTAGCATGTATATTATATAATATGTAGGTACCTAATTATAACTGTTAATTAAATATTATCGTCTCATTATAGTTTATGGTATATTATTAAAACGGTCTATAGATATATATTGATACACCGACGAATATAGGTATCGTAATAACGTATAACATAAAGTATATCGAAATTTTCAGACGATGGATATTAATATTGAGAAAAAAATTCACATTAATTCGATGTTGTATAGTATGAATATATATTATTATAATCTTAAAAGAAAAACTAAACATACGAATTCATCAAAGATATTATATTCATAACAAAATAAAAGATGCTAAATGTCGCGATATAAGTCTTGTTCATTTTTCGAATTCTCATGAAAAATGGTTCTTTTGGTTTTTGTTTGTTTAAACACCCTGTAGATATGAATGTAAAAATATCAGTGAACATTTTCATATCATTTTGTGGGAATATTTAATCGCCAATAAAAATCGTTATGTAAATCCAATCGTTATTCAAGCATTAATAATAAAAACATATAACAATTCAAATTGTAATCATATAGACATAATTATATTTTTATAAATATATATGTGTTTACTATCAATGTTCTTAATAACAATTGATTACATTTAATAATATATAGTACTTAAATATTTTTATATATATTAAAATATTATATAATTTATAAATAAGAAGTATTATTTGAAAATTATGTACAAATAAAAACATACAGATAGTCTTAAAAGTACAAATTAACATGTTATAATCAACAACAAAAATCTAAAACATCTAAAATCGATAAATATAGGTTGTATAATATTATTATATACGACCATGTCTTATTTTTATGTACCTGTCTATTATAGGTACATAATGGTCCAGAACTATGTCAACAGAATGATATTATCTGGATGCGAACAATATTGTATAGGAAGAAAATATATTTCAGATTTCTGTTATTCGGGTTTAATACAAACATAATAGGAGGTACCTATTACTTATAATAATTATAGTGGTTTTTGATTTTACTTTTAATAGATTTTGTCTTTATGTTTTATATAATACATAGACGAGAGGTAATATTATACAAACAGTGTCTCTGTATACCGCCATTATGTCGTAGAAGTGGGTGGTCAACTGGAAAATGTCAATAATCGGGGAAAGAAATCACTTAGGTATTCGTTTATTGAAAATAGCAATAACTATAATTATTGAAACACCAAACAGTGTTTTGTATGGTCTTACAACGGTGCCTAATAGATTTCTAAACCACTTATTATCCATAATGTATAATATTGTATTAAATATTAATGCGTAAAACTGAATATTACCACTTAATTTATTCAAATTTGGCACTGTATTTTTATTATATTATTAAAAGTTATCATATAGATATTATATAATATTTTGATCATTAATAATTAATTACAATATAAATGGTGTTTGCTTGTACAATAATCAATATTAATGGACGGGTGAAAAGTTATTTTTGGTCGGATCTAAGATCATTGTTTTAAACGCATATTACATAATATTATATAATAACATAAAAAGAAATTTATTTTTTATGTGTTACTACTCAATACTTTCCGTCTCCATATGTACTTAAAATATTTATTATATATTTTTAACACATTACATTAAACAATTAATATTATATTAAACAAAAAGTTCCTATATTATATTTGAGAGAACATCAAGATAATTGGAAAAAACATCAATATAAAGTTTATAATATAATTATTCAATTTTAAATTTTTATTCAACATTTGTGACGCACATTGTCCTTTTAAAGCATGCCTAAAATTAAAGCGCAACCATCTCACCGAACATTTTAAATTCTATACATTTATTTATTTATTCATATTTTCTTGTTATTACATATTGCTCTTCATAAACCACACAATTCACCACCAATTAATCAGTCAGCCGTTTTAAAAACAAATGTCAGCATTTCGGACACTTAAAAGTATAGTTTGTGCGCCATTGTATCAAAATCAACGATGAAATGTGCTTACACCTATGTTTAATAAGTGTAGTATGAATAAATCCACACAGTTTTGATATTTTAAAGATAAAAACACATTATTAAAACCTATCTATTTATATAATTAAGTCAATTAAAATTCTAATGAATTATTTTTTAGGGTTTTTTCCTTTAACTGACATTAAATTTCATAAGACACTAACAAAAACAAGAAGTTTTTTCTGGATAATTTAGATTTTAGGGACTAATCACTAATATAATAATAAATCGTCAAATAAACACTTAGGTAATAGATTATTATTATACCTACTGAATAAAACAACTAAAACTAATATATTTTTTTGAATTTTTAAATTTTGTTTTTGAATTTGAATTAAATTGTTTTTTTAAAAAAAAATTTAATAAGTGAAAATTAAATCATACCAGGAATCTCAGGCGCAATCAGTTAAAACCCCCTCACTTAAAAAAAAAAAAAAAAAGATACTAGGTATACCTAACTTAAGCAATTAAGTAAAAATGATTATATTATTTCACCGATGTTTAAATATACCTACTTGGTGATAGGTAATTTAAAATATATTAAAATGATTATAAGCCACTCGCCAATATGTGACTTATTGATTTCGAATTTCCCCCCTCCCTAAGAAAATTAAAATAGTATAAGGTTATATATTAAGGAAATGTAATAAACTATTTAACCTTATACCTATTATTTTACATTGTATAATGTATAATAATATTATAATGTAATATAATATACTAATCTACCACGTTTCAATTAAATCAACTCGATATTCGATGATATCCTAATTGTTTTCTATCTGAGTATACTTTACTCGACGAAACTCGTGATTTGATGTTATAATATATATTTGAAATGCATTCAGCCCTAAGGATTACATATCTACTTAGCTAAGCCAGTGACGGATTCATTTCTCTATTTCGGTAAGCAAAGTCCTGCTCAAATCTTTATTACCTAAATAGATGTTTTTATAGTTAGTAGTTATTACAAATGCTCCTTTTGCTCGTCACGGCGTCCTATCCGATACCGAAGTACCTAAAATTATTACCTGAAAATATCATATTATGATATTACCTATAATAGAAATGTTAAACTTCAATCAGCTTACATCGAATAAACAAATTTTTAATAATTATTTTCATACCTAGTAAATGTACATTGCACAACAAGAAGTATGGTTCATTATATACATTTTTTTTAAAGTTTTTTAAATTTTCAAATTTTTTTGTATGGCAAATGATTTGCATTTCATTTATACCAATTTTTATAACTTTGTAGTTTATGAATAATCCATATATATATATATATATATATATATGAACAGCTGATTT
The DNA here is from genome assembly GCF_005508785.2 of Acyrthosiphon pisum. Lineage (NCBI taxonomy): Eukaryota > Metazoa > Arthropoda > Insecta > Hemiptera > Aphididae > Acyrthosiphon > Acyrthosiphon pisum. The sequence continues at coordinate 51,394,803 of NC_042493.1, forward strand.
AGTTCGAATAAAGCCGACGATTTGATAAATAAACAACACAATATGTCGGAATTTTTGCGAAGTTGTTTACTATCCAACGATATGTGAACAATGCACTAAGTGCATCCTAGAAACAAAAATTTCTAAAATAAACGTTATGGTAAAGAAAAATAATAATTTAACCATTATAATGAATATTGGAATGCACTAAATCCCTAAATTGTATTTTATACTTTGTTGTGCATACACAATTTGAATAGGTAGATTTTCAATATTTAATTGAGCAAAGCAGAATAATATTTTGATAGATGTCAGCTTATTTTGAACAATAATGTTGTTCTACGTACCTATGTCATAAACATAATATAATATTATTGTATCAACTTAAATCAACGAAAAATAAAATGCAGCGATTTAAGCTCACTAACTACTATTATCAACAACTTATATTTAACTAACATTTTTACAATTTCATAAAATATCGTCAATATCAATTTAATTCTGCATAATATAATACATATATTATTTGCACACCTACCTAGTCAAGTTTCAAGTTTAACATTTAAATTAATGAATTAAAAATAATTTAGATTTAGAACATAAATTTTTTTTTCAGAAATAATATGATCATCATAGATAATAAAGACATTATATATAGGTAATGAAATATTTGTTCATTTCTTTGTAGAATATAATTTCTGAAGATGTAAATTTATTTTAAAAAGTCGATAGTTGTGATTGAAAAATTAAAAGTGGACAAATTAACAATGACATTATTAATTAAACAAAATTTTTATCGCAGGTATGGTTTATCACACCATTTAGTGAAAAATGTTATATATTAAGTATTATATTATATAGACACTCACATAAACCTAATGTTTTATAAACACACTCCCTATAAACCTGCTTAATGTATTATATACTCATTATACACTTACATTATATAAGCATACATAAGCTACACGCATAAAAATAAGTATAAACATACACCCAAACACACTTACGCCCACAATCACAGCCCCCTCCCCTACAAACACACCCCCACACACAAATATATTAAACATATTAGTTGTCTCTAATGTACCTACCTATTTAAAAGTGAGCTTATATTTTAATTTAAATAATTTTGAACTGTCTTAAATTTAAGAAGAGTACCTCTAATAAATATTTACAACACGATGCTAATATTTAAAAATAATTAAAGAAAGTCTAATAATAAGTCAAAAGTCATATTATGGTTAAAAATCAAACTGCTGATGGACGTTTATTCAATAATCTCCACATCTGCCGAAGATGGTTTGTCTTCGTCTTGTACAATTTCACCGGGTAGTGGCATTCTTATGTCACTCATTGTGTATTTCGTCTTCGACTCTCTAAGCTTTGCTTCTGTAAATTCACATAATTTACCATTAATATATTAATACGCAAAGAGGTTTATTATGAATATAATATTATATAACGTCATAACACATGCCTATTATCCATGCATTATAAATAAACAAATTACCTCTAGCTGCTTGCACCTTCCATTTCTTTTTGTTTATGATCAAACAATCGTTCCATGGCTTTTTTATTTTGTACAACTTGTTGCTAGATTTGGGGTCATCAGCGTTTGTTTCTTGTTTTGATTCTGAAAAAAATGTGAAGTTTATTAGTATATAGACTATACAGTATATTATTTAATAGTTTCTTCTTACAGAGAAATAATATGTTTCCAAACAAATATTCCGTAATTTTGTGATTAGGAACTGTATAGTTAATGTAATTAATGTCCATATTTATTTATCATAAATCAAAAACAGTTTTTATTATTTGAATGAAAAATATATTTCAACAAGAAATATATTATATAGTTGAAAAAAAAAATCGATTTAGTTTTGGTGGCGTAACTAAAAAACTACAATACCTACAAAACACATACACCTTAAACTTTCACCGCATGTTTATATACTATCATTTTCCATACACTATTAAATTTTCAAAATATTTTCTCTTTTTGAGTTACTTATAGACATAAGAAATTTATATTTTCATTAGTTCTTTTAAAACTATTGTCGATAAATATTTTTTTGCTTCGTCCAAATACTTGAATAACGGTAGATTTTTTTTTATAAATATTTTAAATTTAAAAATAGGTATCTCATAAGTAGTTCATACTGCCACCAATAAATCTAAAATAGTAAATGAACACAGTTTTTTTTATTGGCTTTTTTAAGTTCAAATTTGGAAAAAATTAGATATTCAATCGAAAAATAACACACTAAGTTATTTTGTTGTAAATTCAAAATATTATTATTATATAGGCTGACTAATAGCGTGTCTCCGTTAAGAATTATTTATCGATTACAGTGTAACAATGATATTATATCATTTAATTTAAATCTAACACCATTCATTACAGTGACTCATCTGTAATCTATAATACAGCAGAAAGGCATCGTCCTTTGTCTTGTAAAATGTGTTAATATCAAATAATAGATTCCTATAGTGATGCAAAGAATGATATTTTGGTTAAATTAAATTTTTCTGATTTTTATCTTCTATTAGAGTGCTAAAAACATTTAAAATAGCTAAAATTAGCTGTAATCATCAATTGAAAGTGTTGTTGTAATAATTAAAAATAATTTTTGAGTTTTTAGAAACTATTGATAGATTTGAAGAAAAAAAATAGTGGCTCTTACTACAGTCTACAAACCCATCGACAATATTTTGTTGTAATAGTAAAATATGTCTACTCTATATTATAAAGTAAAATATTCCTTAAATAAAACATAAATATGTGTTTGAAAAAATGTTGAATTTTTATAAATAGATTGAATTTAAATAGAATTTCAGTGATCTAATATTTTTGTTTAACATATTTGATAGGTAAGCGGGTTAAGGATTAATCTGGTAGGTTCCAAAATTGAAGGATGTTATTTTTAATAAATTGTTGAATTTTGTTCAGTGTCAGCATCATAATTACCTTTTTCAGACTTTTCTTCATGTTTTGTATCCTTGCTTGTAGAAGGTGTGTCATATTTATCTTTGGAACTTTCAATATGTTGGGTTTCTTTAGTATCCTTTACATCGTTACTACCTTTCATATCTTTGTTTTCTTTCATATCTTTGCTATCTTCGATGCTGCAGCTCATTGCTGTGCATGCGATAGCTACGTCAGATTGGTTAGAATTGTCTGTTTTCCCGTCATTTTCGTCAACCACCAAATTTGTATCAACGTTCTTGGATGCATTTACCAAATTGATTGGACCCAAAATTAACTCTAACATGTCACTACATACGGTCATACTTGGTTCAACTATGAACTCAATGAACCCTAGAAATGAAAAATAAAGAATTGTTATTATATTTTGTAATATTATTTACTTTATAATTTTGTAGAAAAAGTGAGTTAGTAGTAAATAGTCATAATATTTTTAACATTTATTTTCATTGTATTTCAATAATTATTATTGTACTATAGTTCAATAGTCACTATCATAACCAATTTCGTAATATTAAGTTGGGTGAATACCAACCGATTTGTGACTCAGCAATTAATGTGTTGTTTCTGTCACACAACGGACTGAATGGGAGTCCTAATTTTTTCTCCATATCGCCTTGCAAAAAGAACTCCTCCAACAATTGGCTTGTCCATCTATAATGCAAATCCCATTCTTTGGCTGGATGCGATATATCAGCACAGTGTAATACCATTGACATAGCTTTGGACTTGTCGATTCTGTCAAATTACCATTAAAAAAAAAAATACATTACGACATTTACAACTCACTAATACGTTGGTTGTCAACTAGTAAAGTGGAAATCACTATTATGTCTTACGAAATATTATGCTTAATATATATTTTGATCAAAGCAAAATGTAAATAAATATAACAATTATATGCAGTTCAAAAAGTGCACCAAATAGTTATTTTATTGTTTACAATCTTACGTATTATTGTGTTATGAAAACCATTTGATCGAAAACGATATTAGGTATGTACTACTTACGTAGGTTCGGGCGATGCCAAAAGTTGTTTCATAGTTTTCAACTGTTGAAAATGGAAGCTCATATCCGTTGCTAACACCATATCTATGACTAGTGTACGGAACTCACGAAATTCTTCTTTGGTAAGATTTTGCAAAATGTTACAGTCCTCATCTTTTAATATTCTATAAAATAAATCATTGTTAAAAACAAAAAAAAAAACATTCCTATGTAATTTAGTACTTTAATTTATTTAATAGTTAAAATGCATTATTAATTTAAGTATCGTAATAAATACTTCTAAATGGAAAAAAAAAAATAGAAACGCAATTTTAAATTGGTTTCATAATTAAATTTTTTAAATATCGAGTTGTTTAAACAGTTAGTAAAAACATTGAAATTAATCTTTTTTCGTTTAATCATCAAAATGATAATGAAATTACGTATAAATCTATTTGATTAAATTTTTTTTTTTATATAATTTAGTGTAATTATTTTAAAATGGCTAACCTGAACGTTGAACTGATATGATAGTTTTCCAACACAGCGCGGTCATTATACAATAGGGCAATCTCTGTGCCCGACATAACATGGAAATTATTTGTTGTTCCAGTGTGTTCAAAGTCATGTGTAATTGCAGCAATTAACATCGCGAATATTTCCAAATCGCTCAACCAATTCTACAATAAAAACACGAAGTGTTAAATTGCCATATATTATTAACAATCACAAAAATTGATTTTCTATTGGAGATTGAAGGAAAGTCATTTCACCTTACTAATAATATCTAATTATACAAGTGAACTATAAAAAATCTAATTTTTTATTTTTATTTAAATTTACGAAAAAAATTTTTATAGGATACAGATAAAACGTTAATTTATTATTATTTTATTATAAGTAAAAAGAAAAAATATATACTTTTGATACACTATATTACTAGATAATTTTGGTACCGTTAAAAAGTGTAGGTAGGTACTTGTTTTAACATTAAATTGTTGTGATGACATTGATATAAGTAGGAATAAAAATTAAATATAGTATTATATTCAGTAAGAAAATAATGAAAATCAGCATAACCAACATTTCAGATAAAAAAGAAGAAATATTAAAGGAACAGAGTGGTAAATTCTATAAAAGAAAAAAAATTAGTAATGTAAAAATACAAGCTATTCTAAAATTAAAAAAAAATTGCTTGGACTGGTGGGCTTTTGTTATATTTTAGAGAGAAGTCCCTTCAAGCATTCATTTAAATTTTTTCATAGGTACCTAATACTATTCAATAAGCATGATATAATGTTTTGTCACATTTATAATATTACCATAAGTCCAGTTTGACAGAGCATATAATGTACAGTTTGTGCGACATCAGCACCGTGTAAATTATTATGGTACGGATTTTTATGTCTTGAATATCCCTCTTCAATTCTGCACAAAAAGTTCTCCATGACTACCGATGGCACCTGTAAATCACACAAATTAAATATCAATGAAATGTTTAAATTCGTTTTTAAAATTTAATATGTTTCTTCCTTTAACGCTTGAAATAATGTTTTTTTTTTATTTATTCCGTTTTTAAAATTCTATATTATAATAAACAGTATTAAGTATAAGTACCAACAATATTCTTCTATACATTAAGAAAAAATATTAATTATTTTGGTTGGTGGAAACTTATTTTAATAAAAATAATGCAGGTATGACTTTATAATTAAATATTTTAATAATTGTAATTGAATATGTTGTTAACGTTTTTATCTATGGTGTTTTAAGAGTATTAATTACAATTTGGTGTATTTTATTTCTTTCTACCTAAGCTATAATCATTATTTAACATACATTTATAAAATATTCTATTAGCATTGTATTTTATTATCAGACTTCGTTAAAAAGTTTTGAAATTTAAAAAAAAAAATTAATGAAATTCAATAACAAAATCACAAAAATGTGTAAGTTATTAAAACTATAACAAATTCATAACATTTAAAATTTGCTTAAAAATGCAATCAGTACAATATTTTTCATAAGTTGTGTTCATAAAAATTCTAAGAATCAAAAATATTTATCTTTTAGTAAGATATTAGATAAATCAAACTTTTTGCCCAATTTAAACTTTTTTTTAA
>NC_042493.1:51400927-51502406 GCF_005508785.2 Acyrthosiphon pisum
AAACCATTTGATCGAAAACGATATTAGGTATGTACTACTTACGTAGGTTCGGGCGATGCCAAAAGTTGTTTCATAGTTTTCAACTGTTGAAAATGGAAGCTCATATCCGTTGCTAACACCATATCTATGACTAGTGTACGGAACTCACGAAATTCTTCTTTGGTAAGATTTTGCAAAATGTTACAGTCCTCATCTTTTAATATTCTATAAAATAAATCATTGTTAAAAACAAAAAAAAACATTCCTATGTAATTTAGTACTTTAATTTATTTAATAGTTCAAATGCATTATTAATTTAAGTATCATAATAAATACTTCTAAATGGAAAAAAAAATAGAAACGCAATTTTAAATTGGTTTCATAATTAAATTTTTTAAATATCGAGTTGTTTAAACAGTTAGTAAAAACATTGAAATTAATCTTTTTTCGTTTAATCATCAAAATGATAATGAAATTACATATAAATCTATTTGATTAAATTTTTTTTTATATAATTTAGTGTAATTATTTTAAAATGGCTAACCTGAACGTTGAACTGATATGATAGTTTTCCAACACAGCGCGGTCATTATACAATAGGGCAATCTCTGTGCCCGACATAACATGGAAATTATTTGTTGTTCCAGTGTGTTCAAAGTCATGTGTAATTGCAGCAATTAACATCGCGAATATTTCCAAATCGCTCAACCAATTCTACAATAAAAACACGAAGTTTTAAATTCCCATATATTATTAACAATCACAAAAATTGATTTTCTATTGGAGATTGAAGGAAAGTCATTTCACGTGTAGGTAGATACTTATTTTAACATTAAATTGTTGTGATGACATTGATATAAGTAGGAATAAAAATTAAATATAGTATTATATTCAGTAAGAAAATAATGAAAATCAGCATAACCAACATTTCAGATAAAAAAGAAGAAATATTAAAGGAACAAAGTGGTAAATTCTATAAAAGAAAAAAAATTAGTAATGTAAAAATACAAGATATTCTAAGATTAAAAAAAAATTGCTTGGACTGGTGGGCTTTTGTGATATTTTAGAGAGAAGTCCCTTCAAGCATTCATTAAAATTTTTTCATATGTAATACTATTCAATAAGCATGATATAATGTTTTGTCACATTTATAATATTACCATAAGTCCAGTTTGACAGAGCATATAATGTACAGTTTGTGCGACATCAGCACCGTGTAAATTATTATGGTACGGATTTTTATGTCTTGAATATCCCTCTTCAATTCTGCACAAAAAGTTCTCCATGACTACCGATGGCACCTGTAAATCACACAAATTAAATATCAATGAAATGTTTAAATTCGTTTTTAAAATTTAATATGTTTCTTCCTTTAACGCTTGAAATAATGTTCTTTTTTTATTTATTCCGTTTTTAAAATTCTATATAATAATAAACAGTATTAAGTATAAGTACCAACAATATTCTTCTATACATTAAGAAAAAATATTAATTATTTTGGTTGGTGGGAACTTATTTTAATAAAAATAATGCAGGTATGACTTTATAATTAAATATTTTAATAATTGTAATTGAATATGTTGTTAACGTTTTTATCTATGGTGTTTTAAGAGTATTAATTACAATTTGGTGTATTTTATTTCTTTCTACCTAAGCTATAATCATTATTTAACATACATTTATAAAATATTCTATTAGCATTGTATTTTATTATCAGACTTCGTTAAAAAGTTTTGAAATTTAAAAAAAATTTAATGAAATTCAATTACAAAATCACAAAAATGTGTAAGTTATTAAAACTATAACAAATTCATAACATTTAAAATTTGCTTAAAAATGCAATCAGTACAATATTTTTCATAAGTTGTGTTCATACAAATTCTAAGAATCAAAAATTATTTATCTTTTAGTAAGATATTAGATAAATCAAACTTTTTGCCCAATTTTAAACTTTTTTTTAATGCTATAATATTATATTTTATGACAGCGTTCCAATTGTTGAGCTTAATAATGTCCTGTATACTACTTTCCGAGAGTAGCGAAATATTTTTGATAATGATACTGGTGATTTACAGTGGGTACTCGAAAAAACTACCCGTAAAAAGAATTGGTAAAAATGGATCCGATATAAGTGCTTGGAAATAAAGTACTACAAAAATATATGAGTAAAAAAAATTATCGAGAAAAGTAATAAACTGAAAAATAGGCGTGTACTTATACCTATAAAAAATTATATATTTACTCATAAACAGTTATTCAAAGACCACATATTTTCAAATAAATAAAAAAAAACTGTAGTATATATGAACATTATCCCCATGGTTTACAGTTACGCCGTAAATGTGTTGTGCAATATTATTGTCAATTTATTACAAAAAATATATCAGATAAGAATGACGTTGTTCTTGTCAGTAAAGGCTAATAAAATATAATATAAAATTGTCTATGTATTCACAATAATTGTTAATTTATTGTGTGTTATTATTTTAAAATTATATAATAGTCGTTTTGATAAGTAACATATTTTGTGTAGGTACAAAATGTAAATGTTAAATTTTAGTTGATACCTAATTGACTGATGGTGTGATTAATTTGAATAATATAATTTTTATTTCGTTTATTGTTTTTAGTGTTTGTATACATAATATATTTCAGCTTAAAAGTGTAAAAAACCACTCTACTACTCTCGTCCACAGATCTCGGTATGTATGCGTAAGTATGTTCTGAGAATTTAATTTTAAAATCTGCTATATTATATTAGCCCAAACACTTGGAACTCATCAGTTTTTTTGTTGAATATACGTGTAGATGTAATGTAAAATGTGAAACGAAATAGGGAATTTGAATTAAAACCAATGTAATAATATAATAATATTATTAGGGCTTGCATTTGAAAAAAATTCAGTTTTATGTTATTTACAATTAAAACGTTTTTCGTTATTTAGGATTAAAACGTTATCCAAGTTTTGCGTTTATCGTCATTTAGAACTAATGGTCGTTCTTACAATGTCCGGTAAAGTGTCGGTTAACGCTAACCAACTGATAACAGATTTTAATAACGGCCGAATTCGGCCGGTTAAGTGTCGGTTAACTTTAACCGGACATTGCAAGAAAGGCCCTAAGATGTTATGCAAGTTCTACGTTAACCGTTATCTAAATCAGTGTTAATACCTATTAAATTTAAAAATAATAACTAATGCGGGTAAGTATTGGCCCGGATACGGAATATAATATAATCAATTCTTAGATGGTTTGCATGAAATAAATGTTTCTACGAAACCAATAGACCTTTTAAATAAAAAGATTTTAAAATAATACGTTTTGCATTATTTTTCGCTTAATGATATTCTATAAATTATACGTTATGAGTTATGTTTTGTTTAATGATATGGAATATATTTTGTTAATCGTTATGGTTTGTTTTGCGGTATTTATTTATTTTCGAATATTGCTTTCCGTTATAATTACGTTTACAAATTTCAATTATTTTTTGTCAAATATAACGTTTGCAAGCCTTGGTGTTAATAGATGCTTTGAGCCTTAAATATATGCCAATCGACATATATATTGGACTTTGATAGATTAACTAAACATTTGTTTAAATCAAATCTATTTTGTTTACATCGATATTCTAATTATTTTCATTAGATTGTTTGCATGAAATAAATTCTTCTACAAAACCAATAGACCTTTTAAATAAAAAGATTTTAAAATAATACGTTTTGCATTATTTTTTGCTTAATGATATTCTATAAATTACGTTATGAGTTATGTTTTGTTTAATGATATGGAATATATTTTGTTAATCGTTATGGTTTGTTTTGCGGTATTTATTTATTTTTGACTATTGCTTTCCGTTATAATTACATTTACAAATTCCAATCATTTTTTGTCAAATATAACGTTTGCAAACCATGGAAAAGCTTTGAGCCTTAAATGTATGCCAATCGACTTATATATTGGACTTTGATAGATTAACTAAACATTTGTTTAAATCAAATCTATTTTGTTTACATCGATATTCTAATTATTTTCATTAGATTGTTTGCATGAAATAAATTCTTCTACAAAACCAATAGACCTTTTAAATAAATAGATTTTAAAATATTTCGTTTTGCGTTATTTTTCGTTTAATGATATTCTATAAATTACGTTTTGCGCTATAGTTTTTTTTAATGATATATAATATATTTTGTTAATCGTTATGTTTTGTTTTGTAGTATTTAATTATTTTTGACTTATCGCATTTCGTTATAATTATACGTTTACAAATTTCAATTATTTTTTGTCAAATATAACGTTATAATCATAACGTTACTATTTAGTATTTACTATAACATTTGCAAGCCCTGAATATTACAGTTTACTGTGATTCAAATTAAATTTACCGTGATTCAATTCAACTAATTAAAATAGATTTAAATTAATAATAATAACTTAAGTTATAAGAGTAAACATACAGTTTTAAAGTACAAATATAATATAAAATCATGTTTTGAATGGATTTTAATTTTAAGTTTAAATTGTATATACTTAAACGAAAATCAAATTGAAAATTCAGTAGGTATGCGTCATATAGATTCAATAAAACGTATGTCTCATAAAGTATTATTAAAATATATTTTCTCATATTTCATTATGTAGGTTATGTTGACCTAAAAAACTGAAAAACAAAAAATAAAATGAAATGTGTGGGTTACAATTATTTTAAACAGTGGCGCGACCGGGATTTATTTTAGGTGAGTGGCTGAGTGGGGGTTACGCATTTTTCTCAACAGGTGTTTGGGGTTTATGAGTAAAACCTGGGTAAAGGGTAGGTCATACACCGTACACGTAAACAACATTTTTCAAATTTAACATGCCCTAATTACGTTTATATTAGTTTTAGTATCTGTAATGAAGTTGTACAGTTAAGAAAATATTCTAAAATCAAATACCTATAATTTATCATAGTATAATAAATAATAAACTTACTTTAAATTTTTGGAATATTCCATAGCGATTGAGCAAGTCATATCCCAAGTATTTCAGCGGTTGTCCATTTCCGTAATTATTCAGTTTGTATACGTCAAAAGACCAATCATTGATGTCCTAAAATAACGAATTGCGGTGGATTAATTAACGAACTTTTACAGTGTTTGGTAAGTATTAAATAGCAGATTAAAATATTCATTAAATAAAAAACGCTTTTTTTGTTTTAATTTCAAACTCGAGATAAGTACTGGCCGAGTTGAATTTAAATATAATTATTCGCGTTACATATCATGTTAGATTTATAGTCTAGTATCCCAAGTAATCAAATAGAGATATCGAAAATAATTGATATGTTATTTTAAATTTGCATAAGAAATAAAATTGAAATGCTCATGGTCAATTATCAGTTTTCATTTTTGTGCATTTAATTACTTTTTTATGTACTACACGTATGCGATAAAAACCAAATTAATCAAATTAAAATAATCATGATAGTGGAATGCTCAATCGGAACAAACGAGTGAAGGTGTGGATATTAACCGTAAATGGTCTGAGCTAAATTAATATGAAACTAATTTTTCAATTAATAATATGAAAAATAGAGATGATATTGGTCATACAATTAGCTATGATAGCGTGGGTACGTAAAAAATTGATTGTTGACATTCATTGTCGAATCTGCTGTTTAATAATATTATGTTTATATTGTGTATAACATGGCAATAGTTATTTGGTACGAAATGATGTACCGATAGAAAATGAACTCTGCGAGTTTACCTTTAAAACTTCGATGACGTCTGGTGGGAACGTCATCATCGGAGCGTTGATTACACGACGATACATACGGTCAACGAATATTCCAGCACGAATGGCGTGTGCCACCGACTTAAACTTGGGTTTTTCCTCACCCTTGCGCCTTGTGCAAGCCATCTGTCTTGTGAACGTAGATGCAAGCCAATCTCTGACTTCTTGTGGTACCGCGTCCGGTTGAACTTCCGAAAGTTCGTCGTCCTCTTCGGCAGCCAATCGCCTGAAGTCAGCACATAATATGCGCGTGCGCACGCACACACACACAAAATTAGAACCACGAACCAAACGACGTCGCGATGGCACATATTATTATAATAATATTAAATTTTAATCAAACGTTGTTGTTAAAATTAATGTTCCATACCAAATGTTGGAAATATTGTTGTTTCTCTAATAGGTACATATATTGTGTTTAGATCACGCGTGCAAAGAAACCACAGGTTCTTATATAATATCTTCCCGAACAATAATTACATTTATTTTTGTAAGTACAGAATAATATACATTAAAACAATTTGTTACTATGATTACTATATTATTATGCGCACTAAATACCAAGTAAATTATTATAAATTATAAATTTATAATAACATACTGAAAATATTGTACAAAACTGCGGGATACAGTTATGCTAGAGTTGAAATACAAGTTAGAAAGTATGAATAATAAACATATTTAATCAACATTTTAAGATATGATGATTTAGTTTGAGTATTATTTTCATAAGTTAATTAACGTAATAAATTGTAAAATAAGTAATTATTTGTTTATATGATTGTTTCGATCGGTTCATCTTAGTGAGAATATGAACTAGCAGAATCAACTAAAGTGGATTTCATAGTCACTGCGAATCGACGCTAACGCGCTTCGTGGCGGGTTTGTCTCAAACCAGGTTATCAAACTAGGATAGAAAAAATGTGTAGAATATTCGTTATCAATTTTAATTTTACCGCACGTGCTAATTTTAGAAACCCTAATGTAAAAACACCACTAAGACGCATTAGCGTCGAGTTGCAGTAGTAATAAAACGCACTATGAGTAGTTATGATATATATATAATATAATATATTATATTATATTATACATAGCTAATAAATCATTATTCCATTATACATTTTAAGAATCGATCAACACGACCATAACGTATATTATAATATATAATATACTGTAGGTATTTACTATTTACAAAATATTTTAATCTTTATTGATGTATCTTGGATTTATATGCACTAAAAGCCATCCAAATATGCACTAAAAACGATTAAATATGAATAAATAATGAATAAATATTTCTACTAAAAGTTAAAATAATTGTAAATAATAGTAATAGTAATAATAAAAGTCTAAATATGTACAAAAAAATAAAAATATGCACTTGGAAAAATGATATTATAAATAGCTAAATAAATAATACCAATGGTCTAAATTCCAATCTTTGGAGAGCGTCCACCCTGTGGGAGGGGCGTGTACAGATTGCCAGGGAGGTGCAAGCAGTTACCATGAAGTAAAAATTGTATTTATTTAATTATTTTTATTTTACAATGCATGGAAAAAATAAAAATTAAGAATGACCAGTTATCAGGTTTCAATAAAGAACCAGCCGTTAAACATTCATAACGTTCATCGGGGCACATACGCGTTTTATGCCACCACGACGTTGGTAATATAATTTTTTTCAATCTATGGAGCCATGAAGGGAACATGAGATTTTTGAAAATCTACAAAGGGGGCGTAGAATAGAAGAGGTTGGGAACCACTGGTATAAAATCTAAATCGATATTTTCTTATCCTAGTATCATATCTACCGATATAATAATACTATTAAAGATAATAACATAATTGTGGTAGCATATCAGGAAAATCTGTTCCTAGTTTAATATTCTATATACCTAATCAATTTTTTTCAATAATAATCGAAAAAAATAAAATCAAAATTCAAATGCTAATTTTTTTTTTACAATTATTTTTAATTTTTTCGAAAATGTCTATAGAACAACTAAGTTTTCATTAAAATAAGAAATATTCAAATATATTGTAGTCAAAATAAGTTCCTCAAACATCACTACTTAGAAATTTGCAAACATATGCGCTACGATAATTACATATTTTGATCTACACGCCATTCTGTGCTTATACTTATCATATTATAGGTATCAGAGTGCAGAATAAATATGTGATTGCATACAAATCCACGCATGGATCATCAGTTTTATTTGTTTTCAATTTTATGGAGAGAAAATGATTGAAATCTCTGTATTTTAAAACGTCATGTTAATTAGTGACCTGCGTATTATCACTTTGATAAATTATATATTATTAAATTTTGTATTTCATGTATTGTGATTTATAATGTTTATTTTTATTTTGGACTTTGGTCAGTAAAAGCAAATGTTGATTTTGTCAGAAAAGTGTCTCTTTTATTTTAATTATTCAAGCATCGGTATAAACGTTGGAACACACTTTTCTAGCACTCAATACAGCATATTATAATAGCATTGTATAAATAATTAATGACATAACGAATTACCCTTTTGTGGTTGAAGGTGAAAAATTAGATGATATTGTCATCAGTATATAGTTGATCAAAAACACACACACTTGTTTATTTTCATTTAGTTTATATTACAATTGATCTACTTATTTTATGACGTATTCTAAATAAAAAAATAAACTAAAAAAGTTTAATAAATCGACCATCAGTGTAAATTGCGTTCCTATACCTAAGTTTTTTTTTACGAAGAGAAAAAAAACATTCACTCAATATAATACGGCCCTCTAACAATGACGGTTTATGATATACCCAATCGGTGGCGGTGAAAATTATTACACCGCCATTGTTAGGCCTGTATAAACACTAGACATTTCCATTTTCTCTCTGTTGCGCAAGGAAAACAAATTGGACTTTTTTTTTTTTTTATAACACAACGTCAACACAGCCGTTGTGAACTGTGCCATAACTGGGCGACGAATACGACAAAACACAATGTGCGCTGCACCGTCGACCGAAAAGGTATAGTTTGGTTTCGTGCGGCGAGAAAAGAAAAGAACACGACAAAAAATAAGTAAAGCGAAATAAAGCCTCGTCTCCAACGTTTCGGCGCGTATAAACTCGCTAACGAAGTCATGCCATGTTTATTGGTTATCGACGTCAAATAAATAAAATCTAAAGTCTGCAGTTTATATACTTATATTGTATAGCTTATACACACAGTATTATATAAACATATATATATATACCTAAGTATATAATGTAATAATATCGTCGGCGCGCCACATCGCACGCAGAGGTGGGCGAGTCAAAGGCTTTTTGAAGAATTTATTATTGTATTACATGAAAATAAAAAAAAAGGAATCAATTTGAGTCGTGTTCCACACCGCGGATTTGTGTAAATGTTTTTCGATTTATTTATAAACGTCTAAGCAGAGGACCGGTGAGACATTTCGTACGCTGTGATATAATAATATTGGCAGCTCTAGGTGGTATTATTGTACCTAAGTAGGTACTTACAAAATAATGTCGTCTTACTCGTACAGGAAAGCGGGCATCACTGTTGGCGAAATAATTCAACAATTTTTGTATTTGCTTAAAAGAATTATAGTAATAAAAATTTCAGGGAAAACAATTTATTCCTTATGTTATAATATTATTAAAAGTATGGTTGGAATTTCAATGGACTAACGACGATTAATTTTAAACATTTCATCACGTCAATATAGTTTTGAAATATTTAAAAAAAAAAAATGGTTTGTGTTTTAGTTCCGGAGAAAAGTACTAGTGTATTGATAATACTATTTTGTAGTTGCTGTTTTTTGTATTGTATTTGACATTGACTATGATATAACCAAAGAGATAAAAATAGAACGAACAAATCAGAAATAATATGCGAGAAAATAGAAATTTAATTTCTGTCAGAATATTATTTGTCATACACTCACATATACTATATTATATCATAATATAGTATATACAATTTTATTATTTGCATTGGAAATACTAGTCTCAGTCTGAAAACAGATTGTGGATCTGCTCTACTTTAATATCAAATTGACACCGGAGTACCCTTGTTCCTCTATACCAAGTCTCAGCTCTTTTAGAGTGGCGGAATTTGGAAAAATTTCTCGTCGCAAATATGAGAACGATATTTTATAACATTCTGCATTTCTACATTAAGAACAAAACTACATTTTAATCATTTACTAGAATACAATAAATGATATAAAACAAATTTCTTTACAATTATTACACTAAGTATATAATAATGCCAGTGAAAAAATAGCTTATAAAATTAGTTGCTAGTTGCCTACCTATTAAGAATATTAACGGTTCATATCCGTTGTATTCTTTGTTGTACCTCTAGGTATGTTATAAATTACAATAATGTAAATTTTATATATTTGATTCAAAATATCACACGATTTGGTTAAATATTTATTTTAGAATGAATAGATTTATAATAAAAAAAATATCTCTAATTAGTTTTTACTCAGAATTCATAATTGGATAATCTTGAGTGTGATCCCAGGCATAATTTAGTGGAAAAAAAACGTTGATTAAAAACGACTAAATTGAATTTTGATTTTGTCATCAAAACATTATCGATTACAAGTACAATACGTATTGAGTTTTAGGTAAAATAATAATAATTTACTATTAAAAACGATTATTGGAAAGTTTGCTTTGATGAAATATTTGTTTTCGTGTATTTTGTATCGTTATGAACATATTTCATTTATCCAAACATATGATTCAATATCCACCTGGGTTCAATTTCAATGATAAATTATTATTAGTTAATAATTTCAATGTATGTTTACTTCAATCGTGATAGTCGATTTGTGTAGGTAGTAATATTGACATTTACTATATTAATTAATCAGTTTTTTCAAATCAATTTTTAATAGAAGCAATTTATCTATTAAATGTAAGTATAAAAATTATATACATTTTTAATATTTTTAAGCTATGTAAGTACTAACTACAAAATAAATAAAGGAAGAAAATTAATTGTGTATAACAGTCTAGAATAAAGGTGTGTGGGTAATTTATTAAATTTATTTCTTCTTTAAAAGTGGATACCGACTTGACAGAAGCCAAAAGTCGGGAGGGGTGACATATATATCGATTGAAAGTTCGAGTCTATGAGATCAAACAGTCCTAGGTCGTTGCCATTATGGGTCCACCCAATGATGTTATTAATAGGATGCCACACACTTGATTTTGAAGGGGTTTGATACAGGCAATTCAAATGAACATCGAAAAAAAATATAATTTTAATCTTAAATATGTTAAAATGCTAATTCAAAGTAAGTTATAAATGGTCCTGTGCCAGTTATCACTTAATTACTATAATTGTTGATTATTGTGTAATTGCGAAATAAATAGACAGTTAGGCTGCATAGTTAAAAACCAAATTTTTATATAGTACTAAAGACAATATTATATTTTTCTGTCTTAATTTTTTTTTTTATCTTAAAATTTAAATAATGATTTTTGTAAAGCTAGTTATGTTAAAGATATTTTTTAATATAGGTACCTAGCGTTAAATTTGGCAGAGTTATGTAGAAACCAACAGTTAACTTACTAAGTAAGATGCTATTTTTTTTATTTAATACACATAGTATAAATCCAATATATAGCTTAAAATAAATGCCGTTAAGATAAGTAAGTTATTTTCATAGAACAATTCTATCTAATGATAACAAGAAGTCAAATTAATAATCAAATATTTAATTTCCTATTATGTATCATCATTAATAATTGTATTATATTATTTATTAAGTATTTATTTATTAATAAACAAACGTAATTCAGGCTTGATTGAAAGAAATTCGTTTTCATTACCTAAGTTAATATTAATAAAAATAAGTTAAATTAAAAGTTAACTTAATAAAAAATAAATGCAAAAAGTGAAGTTTAAAAGTTAAAATTAACGGAACTTAAACTTGTTAACTGGTTTATGCTAGCATTGGGATTTTTAATTGAAAATTGGATCTAGTTGGTACTCTGGGGGGTAAAAAGAAAAAATTTCCAGTACTTTTTAAAATAATCGGGAACATTATATATTTATATTAATATTTTCTAGACTCTTTATAATTTTCAAAATGTTTTGGAATTGTTGTGCTATTTGTAGACATTTTTAATTTTCCAATACATTTTTTTATGTGATTATAATATTTTGTATGATCGATTTTTTATTTTCGAGTAAAAATTCATGAAAATGCTTAAATGCATGACAAATACAAGGTTTCTTAAGAGTTCTTATTTACCACGATTAAAAAATTCAATTTTTTTATTATGGTCATCAAAATATGTATATTATTTTTTGTATATTTATAACACGAACTTACCTATTTAGTATTTACACATATGTTATAATATGCAACTTAATTTTTGCAAAAATTAATTCTATTTTCCGTTTTACTAATTGAAAAATAAATTAAATTATCAATCTATATATATTATATATAATAAAAGATCCTTAGATTTATAGGCTGACACAGATAGTTTTTTCTCAGAATCGTTAATTGTGTTTACGACGTTAATTAACATTGAGTTGAAATTTAAATAAATTTTAACTTGAACCTACCTAAATTATTTTAATTTACTGTTAAATAGAGTCCTAAAGGGGAAAATGTTTAGTTTGAATCTCGGAAATTTGGCATCATTTTTTCAAGGTTACATGGTTATAAATAATAGGTACATAAATTATATTGGTGGATACGTGAAAATTAAATTTAAAGTCCACATCGAACAAAAATGTTGTTACCAAACTCGCTTTGGCTTATAATTTAATTCAAATTTAGTACAATATCCATTGCAGTGACCTACTAAATATTACGAGAAGATAAGTAAGTAACTTTATATACCTACACCTATTATACAGCAGTACAACTTACCGGGGTTTTTTGGTTTATTGATATTCAAAAAATAAAACGCTATGACATGATAAGATATTATAAGATATTTTTTTTTATCACGTAAATTTGGTTTATTCTATGACCTCATAGTATGTATTTACCTATGCCTACGAGTGGTTCTTTTTCGCACCAAAGTTTTTATGGGTGTGACGCGTTTAAAAAAACATTTTTCCGACGAATGAAAATCCGCTTACGTCAAACCCTTAAAATATAATATGTAGGTAAGTACACCTACACAACTGACACGTTGTGTTTAATTTTGTTTGTTGAATGTCAGTCACGTGGACGTGGGCGTATTTATACGTCGACATAGGTTTCGAACTGATTGTGCCGTGCAGGCTAATAGTATTAATACTCGACCGACGACGCAGCAAGTTAATTATTGTCTGAGGGCGGGACGGCGGCTACAAACGGTCCGCACTTTCTGTTGATCGTGTCTTATTGTTACTAAACAATTTCTGCAGCACTGACCGTATTAATTACTATTATTGGTCCAACACAGTAAATGCGTCGTTTGAAACTACCTAAAAATATCACCACTGAAATGTACTGTAAACGCCTTTTTGATTGGAGTCGTGGAAAATATGTACAGCAGCTCACCCCACCCTGGTAGGTGTCCGGATAAATGTTTAACTTTAAGTGAATTCGACAAACAATTGAGTGAAAAAAAAAATGTTATTTGTTTTAATATCATTCAATTTAATTGTTTAGGTATAACGAACAAATCATGTAGGTAATACACATTTTTGTTAAATATCTGTAACATTATAGACAAAGTCACAAATGTTACAAGTCAACAGTTATAGTGACAAGTCGGATAGTTATTGGCTATTGCAGTAAATTTAAATATGTTTTACTACATTTTTTGAATTTTTTTTCTTAGTGCTTTTTTTAAATACATGGCTATTTTTATTTCATACAAGTAAATATATTATGTTTTTATAATTACTATTTTGTTCAAATATTTTCCTTCGATTCCATCTAGTTAGGCCTTGAAATAAAAATTAATAATTATCTTTATATAAATTACTATGCAAATAATTGTAATCTAATTGTTACTAATTTATAAAAAACTGTGAAATTGTTTAAAAATTCAACTTGTTGATATTTCATCATAATAAAATGCTAAAATTATAGTGATACAATATAGTAAGTATTACTACAATAATGTGTTGCCTTCAGATTTCAATGCTAAGCATTTAATATTTTATTATGAAATTTTGAATAATAGCGTACAATATATTTTAGAAACTGTGAATTCTGAACAATCTTAGAAAAATTACAAGTAAAAGCTAAACGTTTTAATAAAATTGAATTAAATGCATTTCCACAAATTAAAGAAAATTAAATACTTGCTACAATAGAGCAACGTAAATACATTATATTATTTTGTACATTACATTATCGATTACCTAGAGGATTTCAAGCGATGTTTAGAAGAAGAAAAAATAGTAATAGATATTAGGGAACAGATTACCGGTCCTAAGTGGATTAAAATGGATTGGCCACTTAATTACAATCCCCTCCCTTGTTAATTAATTACGGCTTGTAGGTTTACAGTTTTAGGGATTACTTGAAGCGAGTTCAAAATTACCGCTAAAAGTACGCAATTGTTCTCTTAAATTAACTATTGTACTTTTAAGTAATCATTGTATTGATACGTTTACGGTAGGTACTCATTGGCGTCAATTAGTTCAATAGAAAAATCAAAGGAAGTTTAGTAGGAATTTTAAGCGTTAAACAGTACACGACAGGTTATTTCCGTAAAGTTTTATAGCTAGTAGGTACGGATAGAATATTTTGCTGATATTTTCCCTTATTTCAATGAATTTATTTTAATAAACAATTTTTCATGTTTTATTTAGAAATTAATAAAGGTTTGGTATTACCTAACTACTGTAATTTCTGTTTAAATATTGTAATTTAATTAGGTCATGTGTATTAATAATCACTGCCAATATAAAAGTATCACAAGCCTGAGGCACTAAACCAGAGGTCACCTACACGTTTTGTATCCATGGCTTAAGTTACTCTATCGGAAATAGAAAGGTTTATCGACCCGAAGTTTTGATAGCAAGCTGTGACGTACAAATTGAAAAATTCAAAAGTTTAAGTTTCCGTCTCTTCAATTCATGTGAGATTATTAATTGTAACTGTATGGTATCTAACCCTAAATACGATAGAGGTCTTGAATTCAACATGATATTGTAATAAAACATTAGTGATATACAACAGAACCTTTGTCCATTTGCACTTTTTTCTTACAGATTTTTTTTTTTAAAAATCACAGTATTATTGGAAAATAATATCAAATTGAACTGATTTAAATATTAGCTTTTAATAAAAATTTGAAATTTAAACAGTCTTAGCAGTCTTGGCGAATATTACTAGATGTACATTTCGAGATCAAATTATACAAAAAGTAATCGCTATTGGCCTACTTAGATTTTTGGAAAAAGTCACGTTTTGGAAACAGATTTTTAAATAAATAATACAAAATCAATTATATTTGTGTGTACAAGAACATTGAAATCGAATCAAAGGAATTATAGCTATTATTTTTTTTAATCAAAGAAATCAATTACAATATTTATTATATCAATTTCATAAATTTCGATAATTTCTCTTTGAATATATAGTAACGGAATAATAAGACAAATATAAATACGTTACAAAATATAGAAAAAAACACATCCGACGGAGAAAATAATAACGAGCAAAATACATCAAATAACAAATCACTTAATACACTGAATTGCAAATTGTAGCAATGGCGATTTATTAAGTATAACAGCTATATACAGCATCAAACGAATTGAATTCCGATACCATCAAACGAATAAACTAAATTGGAAGCATAATTTATACACGAATAAGATTGTTCCTTTCAACATGGTTATACATCGTTTGGAAAATAATATTGTTTGCAAATGGTAAATTTGGTAAAGCATTTTTTTTAGCAATTTAACAAATTAAAACTAAAAACATGGTCTAGTGACATGGATTAATTTTTCTTCATTGACGAGTTATTTTGACGAGTACCTATGGCCAATATTTGAATTTGTGGTCATGCTTGTTCACGCCATTGTATGTATGCAGAGATTCACCAAGCTTGACCCCCCCTCTATTTTTTCCATTAATAATGAATTTATTCAAACAATGATTTGTGTGATTTTTAAATATATTTTAAGACTAAAATTTCAAATTCTTGGTATTTTATGTACTACTTAAAAGAGTGGAAATACAAATTTCTACTTTTCAAACCTTCATTTTTACTTATCGGATCTTTGTTTGTGGAAAATGTTGACGTAGCTTATTCAAAAGTTGAACGATTTGTTTTTAGATTTTGAATCAGTGCATAATTTAAAAATAATTAGCCCATATTGAAAATGAGTATAAACTACACGTGATTTTATACCAATAACTCAATTAATAGAAAAATTACGTTTCTTAAAAATGAAGTTTATACTAACTAAAATAAAAATGTGTAAAATGTACGAATAGTAAAGTGATAACATTTTAAATTTATATAATAAAATAATAAAATAAGATATATTATATGGATACATGGGTAGACTGGATATGTGTACACCGTTATATGGATATTTAGAACACATAATTATTATGGATTAAACCCTTGGGCCCGAGATGCAATTAATAGGTATATCAACCCCAATATTAACCCCAACGTATATAAGTGTGTAGTATACACCGAGGACTTGATAAGTAAGGTTTAGGATTATGAATAATAACTATATTAGCTCAGCTTATTAATTATTATAATATACAAAATATTGTAATTAATACATAGAAAAATACGAAAATTAAACAGTAATCATTTCAACAATTTGAAATTTAAAAAAAAAAAAACATTGAAACTAACTTATTTAAGATAAAAAGATACTTGTCTCAATTAAATCAACACGTCACTTGCTAGTGTTCTATTTAACTTAGTATATAACATTACCGTATTCATAAAATGATTCTAGGCTTAGGAAAACTTTTTACTGTTTTAAATAGTATCATATAAAAACTACACAAAAATGTTATAGAAGTGCCAAAAATAGACGGAATAATATATTGAAAATTAGATTGTGACTCCTGTACAATACTAAATAATTTAACCAATGAACATTTTAAGTCTTGGGGGTTGTTAAGTAATTTTAAAATAATGCTGAAAGTTTCTTTTCTCAGGTTTCAAACTCAAGTTTTTCCGTTAGGCTTATCGTATTTCTCAATTTTCTTGAAACCGCAGGGAAATTATAAAAATGACCTACAATAGAAGAATGTTTTCAATCAATCGAGGGGGTTATAAAAGCTTTCAGAGAGTTACTTCTTTCTCAAAATGTGATTATATATATAAATGAAAAAACATTGCAATACCAATAAATTCTTAATTTTGTACACAGAATGAAACGATATATTTCTATTTTAATAAACTGCTTGTATATTTTATAATATAAACATATATATATACCTGTTGTATATAATATCTCTGAAATATAATAGATTAAATTCAGTAAAAATTAAAATATTCAACAAATTTATTTTTCAAACTATGTTTACATTCTTGAATGTAACGAAACTGATAGTATTTTTGTGGTAATTTTATTATATATTTTTTATAACGGTTTTCTTGTAAAATTATTGGAATTTTTCAATTTCGACGGAGACCTATAAGAAATTCCCCAACCGATTGTCTGAACTTAAGTATTTCAACACATTTAATACCTTTAAAAGTGTTCGGTAGACAAATACAAATTAACAACGCCGTAAAACAAATAACTTTCTCGTTCCACAAAGAGCTTATAACAACACAAACTTTCCATTTTATAATGTTGGAGAATTTATTTTCAAGATATATGTGAATAATTGTATTAAAAAAATATTTTTATAATAAAAGATGTACCTACACAACTGTTATTTTTACAAAATTACATGAAATTCATAAAATCTTTTTAAATACAGCTTTTATTATACTTCTGACTATAATATTATTTACAGATACTTAAATTGAATTGTTAAATTCTTCGTATAGCACAAGTATCTATAGTGATACATCACGGTTTGTTAGATTTTTAAACTCGAATAATAGATTTTAAAGTCAGACATTCAGACATCAAACACCAAAGCATATAAATATATAATCATGGACCTTTCAAATTATATTATTTTTATTAAAACTCAATATTTATTATTATATTATTTCGTATAACGTATTTCAAAAAGTAGGTATCTAATACTATACTAATACTATTCTAATCTGATACTAGGTATCTTATCATCTATGTAATCGAAAAAAAATTATTTTTCTGACATTTAAAAACTTGAAGAGCAGTTGTTAAAGTCAAACATTCAAACATCAAACATCAAAGTATATACCTATACCTATACAATGAATGTTGGTAACATTAAATTATTATTTTTTTTTTTTTTACAATAAATGTATGTCTCATTATGTTGTTAACGTATTCAAACAGTATACTATGTAGATCCCACAAGTAATCAAAAAAAAAAAAAAACATCAGCCAACTAAAGAATAATTAATTTTCTTGTTTTTACACTGAATATTTAAATTTTCAATTCGTTGTGCATTGAGCACATTTAAAAGGTACAGTGCTATATAGGTTAGGTTAAAATTGAAAAAATTAAAGAGCTAAACATCTCTGTGCGTATTTATCAGTTCAATTTTATTTCTCTTCAACAATCATTAACAACAAGTTAGGTTACTAGTTAAGTTAAATTTGAATAATATAATTAATTCTTTATCTAAACGTAGTGCCTACAACTGAAATAACCATATTCTAAATAGCATTTAACTCTAAGAAGCCACAGAAATCTCATCACCGTGATTACCAACTAATTGTTATCAGGTATTTTGAGGTTAAACGAGTGCTTTATATTTACATTCAAAATCAACTCATCTTGTGTTTTGTAATTATGTGATACATAATTGTAAAAAAAATTATCATAACATCTAGTAGAGAATAAAAATGTGATAATTTATGTTATCACATTATATTTTTAAGTGTTTAATCGGGACTTACTAAAAAACTAAAATGTTTTATTGTTAATAATATTTTTTTACAACGATTAACCATTGTTTATCATTTATATTTAATAATGTCTATAGTATAGGAATGCATAGACTCTCTACATTTTAAAATACAATAAAAACAACACTTAGTTAAGTGAGAAACATTTATGAATGACATATTAAGAATATACTACATTTTTTCATAGACTAACAACTTGAATAATTTACTTTAATAAAAATTATTAATATTTTGAAAAATTCATTGTGTTTATACAATTATACATTATATAAGAAAATGGAGAATATTTTAAGTTAATGTTAGTTTTTTTTACGATTTATATTTATTGACATTTATATGATCATTTATTTAAATGCTAATAAAAAATAATTGGTAGGTACCTCTGGTAGATACTATGGATTTTTGATGTTTTTGAATTTCTGGAATAAAAATATGAAAATTTCATATATTAGGTATTTAAGTTGAATATCATATTCATTTTCAATCATAGAATGTTTGCACATTTTCGTGATTTTTATGAGTTTTACACGCTTAGAAAAATTTAATAATTTATTTTGATATTTTTTTTTGACTTCAGTAAGAATAACTAATGTAACTTATAGTATTACAGTTCAAGCTTTTTGTCAATGTACACAACAATTGTATCAGCAAAATTCTAAATTAAGTCTGAAATAGTCAAATGTTTTCATTGTAATATGTTTGTTGATATTCAAGTTTCTACATTTGTCCCTTTTTGGATGACCAAAAAAAATTAGATTGAATTTGTGAAAAACTGGTTTTGCGTAAACATTCCTATTTTCCTAATGTGTTATTTTAGTTTGTCCCAACTATTAAGAATAGTATTGGGAATTTTCTGCTTTTGACTTTCTCATAACAACCAAGTAGATAAATGTTGCTAACCACCGTTAATGTAGAGGATTGAAACGTCTCAAAAATGTGGTGACAGACGTACGAAAAATACACACAACTTATTATAAAACCAATACATTCCTCGTTTCACGGAGAACCCAAAATTAAATAAAAACAACAATGTATTGGTGGTGAAAATTGATGGTATACGTAGGACAACATGTAAATGTTTAATAAGTTATAATTACATATTACTATTTTAGATTCTGAGTGAAACGGTGGATGTATTGATTTTACAATGTTGGATGTGTGTTTTTTTCTTTTTTCATTTAATTATTTTTGTGTCTGTGTACACGATAAGTACCTAGTCGAAATAGAGCTTCGATTTTCAACTTCAATATCTTGTTAAGGGAAAGTGAATATATAATTTTACGCAAAATCGATCCTTCACAAAATTGACTTTGGTTTTTGGTGTAACTTATAACAAATGACTGTAGATACATGAAATTTTCACTGGTTGCTTATATTTGAGTTTTCTATACATGATAAAATTATCAAAATATTTTTTATTTGTTTTGAACTTGTTACATTTTCAGTTTTCAATTTTTTTAGTTTTTTTTTTCTATAAATATCAATCAAATTTTATTTGTTGGGTAAAACAATGTGAAAATGTATTGCGAAGCTCCTGATATATTGTAACAATGGCAGTTGAAAAACATTAAAAATACATTGGCACAATTTGTTTTATAAGCCTTTAAAATTCGAATTTTGACAACATTTATCAAATTTAAAATTTAATAATTATTTTGTAGTTGAAAATTTATAAAATGTTCAAATTTTATAGCTAAGGATTGAAAATTTAAAACAAAGTTCCACGTAAATAGGTATATAAATTACTTTATTCACTATAATATCATCAAATATACTTAGTAATATCATATGCTGACTGACCGTTTTCGCTCAGAATCGTTTTTCTTATACAATGATATTATATCATTGAATTCAAATTTAACACCATCAATTACAGTGACCCACTTGTAACCTTCTGTACAGCAGAACGACACTCACTTGCCCACCTTTTTTAAAATTGTAATCATATATAAATGTACAATTCGTGTTACGTTGTATACCTACTAACGACTAACTCAGTGCTTGAGCTGGAAAATAAATAAAAACGAGATGCGAAAGTAGAAAAAGAATTTGCGTACCTGAATATTTAAATTTCTTATTGATTATGATTAAAAAAGGCGTACTCTGCAAACACTACATTCCCCTTCAATTCAAGGGTTGTGTATAGTGCAGGATATTTAAATACAAAATATAACATTAATATAATAATCATATTCCAAACTCAGTGATGACTACCTACATTACGCTTTTGTGAAATTTCAATTTTCGTATTTAGAATAATATAATTATACATTTTTAACAGATTTTCATGTAATTCTGTGTACACAAAGACGCGTGCCTACATAATGAAAGTTTTTGTGGTTCAACTCCCCCCATCATTTCAGAAAAATGATGAAATATGCTTTTATAGAGTAAAAGTAAGAAAATGTAAGCCATACAACCCTTCCTCTCCCTAAAAAAAAATGTTTTTATGTACTCGCCTGTGTACATATCAGGTACACTTAAATGCATTGTCAAAGTTTTAGATTATTAGGTGCAAGTATCTTATGAATATAAATATTATTTATAAAAACAAAACTTATAAAATATTTTTAATAATATTATCTTTGGCTACATAATGCTTCTCTGAAATGTTTGAACAACTATTAGGTGTAAATTATATAATAAAGAAGATTAGTTATCGTTATTAATTACGTAAATTAATATTCATATTCATAGACATCTCATTCAATGTCATCTTAATTGTTTTTATTTAATAATATTTAGGGATACTTATTCTTTGTTCAATAATAAATGTTAATATAATAGTAGTACAGGTGACACTACGATTCTCGATCCTTATCACCTTTAATGCCTCTAAACTGTTGACGGTCAAAATGTAATTTGTATAATTCCCATCGAACTTCAAGTCACCGAGTATAATATATTTTTTAATTCGTGAAAGGTGTGATTAGTCCTCGGGATTATAAAAAATCACATTATCGATGTTGTTTTTATATGTTTAATCGTATTTTATTATATAAGTCAAAGTCTGGATAATATGTTTAAGACGTCTTAATTAGATACATTTCAAGAACTCTTCAGTATTTAATGTGTATCTATATAGACAGCAAACCTGCACGTTCACGTCTTACAATAATTATCACATTAATAATTATATTATGATAATTTGAGTTTTGCACTTATATGTTAGTACGTTCACATTTTTGTTCACTTTGTCCAATTTTATAAACTAATTTCTGACTGTTATAGTTTCAATGACAACGATTTTGTTCGTAAGCGGCTAATGTTGAAGCAAACACGCTGACTACGGTTACCATATTTTTCACCAACGTGTATAAACATTAAACTATCAAAAATAATAAGTGCGTAAAAGCAGCTTTCTATTGGATATATTCTAATATTTGTGACGCACTGGCGCGCTATTTGCGCAGTCATCGTTGATATCTCGAAATTTTTGTTAAGTACCTATCTCGAATACAATAATTAATACTATAAACCGAACAGTTTTCTGTTTTTGTAATTCCATATTTTGATTTCTTTGATGAAATCTCGCTGAGTCTAAATTGTTTTTCTATCCCCATTGACATTTGAACCATTGAGAGATTATAATATTATTATGATTATATAATATATATATGGGATAGGTACCTATATGGTACTGTATCATTCCAAAATATATTACAGTGATGAGTGATAACTAATTAATCCAAATAGTATCGGTAACATTATTATAATAACGATAATAATGACGACGACGATAACATAATTATTATCATCGTAATATCATTGTTAATATTATTATTAAATAATAATAACAATGATATTACTGGGGCAATGGGCAGAGTGACGTACCCTTATTATGTATATGTAGCGTCGCTGATGACCGTTTTACTTGTAATCCACGGCAATCGATTGCTTTACGTTATTGGCCTCGGATAATGCGCGTTTTGTGTAGTTGCCGAAATTTACTAATCATCTGGTTTACCGAATTTTTTTCCAACCATGGGGTCGTTGTTCAATATAGTATAAGTCCATACAATATACATTGCACTATGGTCACCCGTCGAGACTTCGCGCGCCGGAAGTCAGACCATAAACTTCCGCATTGTAATGATGATGATAATAATAATAATAATAATAATATTTTCCTAGTATCCCTCGTCAAACAACCAAAATTGCTTCTGCTATCGCCATCGGTCGTGAAGTTCACGACACGATCTGATGAGTGTTGGTTGAGAGGTGGGGGGGTGTGCTCGGTCTGATGGCGAGATGACTGCGACGTTTATGCCATTTATGGCGATACGAATTTAAGGACCTTCGTATTAAAGGAAGTAATATTATTTTATTTTCGAAATAATGCAATGCAGTTTTTAAATTAATTCATAATTCACTCACGACTAAAGTACCACTGTTGCGTATTATTTTGGTTATAGTATTTTTTATGAGGACATAACGTTATAGGTTTACTGCATTTTACGAATTTATCTACATTATGTATATCAGAGTACCAATACGATGATATTTCGTCGAACGGATATTTTCTTGAAGTGTATATTATTGCGTTTATATAACATCTTAAGAGTCGTGGATTGGACATTATTTTTACATTTTCTATTCGTGTCATCTAAGTGAATACGTTTAAGAAACAGGAGCTAGCGATAATAATTAGTAAGTACCTACTGATTAAGTCTTTCATAATAGTTTCTTAAAGACTTAAACTGTAATTATAGTGTACACGTGCTTTAATTTAAAACATACAATAGGCGGCTTGTAGTAGGTATCTTTCATAATTGATTCCGAAGAAGCTGATTAAGAGCAATTTGTTTTACTCTGGAATAAACACTGAAGAACTTCTAACTAGTATGGCAAACATAAATAAGAATTTCAATTGAAATTAAGAACTTTACATTTTGTAGTACACTTCAGTTCGTTATAATGTTTGTTAGATTTCTAAAATCTAAATATCATGCTAGCACTGAGTTAATAGTTTAAATGTCAATAATACACAACACATTAATTTTATTAAACAACAAAATATGACGGTCGTTAGTAGTACGTTTTTATACGACTAACTTTCAGTGATATTTGTGAACACAATATTTAAGTAGGTTAGGTTAGGTTAGGTTAGTCACCTAAATATGCGCATCACTAAGTAAAATAAAACACGTCAAATAATGATAACATAAAAATATTACGAAAAGGAGAAAATATTGTCGACGAAGAGTGCAGGCGCGCACTTACGATTTTAGACGAATGTATTCGAGAGATAAAATGATCATTGGAAAAGTATTTATTTTGACCACGCAGAACCAGCTAGAGCCTCGTCCCTGGACAATTGTACACGAAATTGAGCACGTAACGAACAATTGTGGGGAGCGAATATATAGTGTTATATCAGACGATATTATTATTATTATCCGATTCCCTATTGTAACTATATATATAATATTCCCCGAACGCGGTTAAGGTATTATTAGGTATATTATTATTGATCGAGTTCAGATTTCCTGCGGGCTATTAAAAATGCGTGGGGTGAAACAACAACTTACTATCGCGAAGTTGTTGTATTATATGATCCGCAGGAACGACTTGTGCTTAATTTTTACTTTTTGATTATGAGGGGAGGGGGGGGCTTGAGTAATATATATACATATTATATAGGTCACGCAAACAGCACTCGAGGGGGCTTTGCCCAACAGTTCCGATAAAATATACGTATCAAACAAATAAAAAATACTAAGTAATAATAAATGCATAATACTGAAAAATGTTTTCGTTATAATTCGTGCAGATAAACGGTGGGATTTGTTTAAAAAATAATAGATTATTTTTGATCGGTTTAATATTGTAAATATTTAAGTTTCTACGAGTGGTTGTAAGTTTCAAAAAAAAAAAAAGCTTCCAAATGAATTCGTTTTGCTAACCGTTGTAGAACGAATTCGTTCATCAGTCTATGCAAAATTTAAGAGTATACAATTTAATACACAGACCGAACAAATACATTTGTTATTTTGTTAACAGATTAATCGATCGTGTGCTTATAGTTTTCGAAAAAATGTAGTCAACAATTTCGTACAAATTCAAAGACCTATCGCAAACGACAGTACAAAGTAACAGCTCAATTATTTGTTTAACGGAAGTCGAAAGTTTAGAAACGTTTTTTCATCGCAGCGATACATGCCTGGAGACTGCGAAACATAACAATAAAACGTATATAGACCAAATATTCAAGAGGGACAACCAATCATTTTATGGATAGTTGGTATTAAAGATGAGTAATATTATTATGAATAACACCATTATGGCAATTTTTTATTACACACATAAAAATAATTGTATTTACCAATTTATTTATCACCGAGCAATTAATAGAGTATATAATATTGGTCAATTTAACAAATTGCACTCATTACTTACATAGGTATATGGTTATTAAAAATGATTCATCTTACTTTAAATGATCGTATATATTTAGTTTTTAGGTTTAGAGTACATAATACATTAAATAAAAGAATAATATTTTAAACTCAAGGTACCTATACCTAAATATTCTACGTGGCTTCTTTAGGTCACACGAACAACAACTAGTTGGAATTCAAATTTATACCATGCATCATATCTGTTTTTACATTATTTCTGCTAATTGTTCAGATCCTCTGTGGTTAATGATAATGCTGGTACAAGTACAGTATTTTTAACAAATTAAAATAAGTATTATAGTCACATGACGTAAAATCAGCTGATCTAGAAAGACAGGCACAAAGAATCGGATGATTCATTTTGAATAAACCTTGTTTGCCGTAGAGAATACAGCTGTGTCACTTTGATAAAAAAAAAAAAACTTAAAATGGAAGCGCCGTCGCACCCGCGGATATATTTTATTTTCAAAATTGATTTATCACACGTTACACATTTCTGTATATTTTCGAATTTTGATCATAAAGGCAGGACATTACGATCTTTCGTGTTTCTTACGAAAATATTTGAAAAATACAAAATATTGCTGAGGGGAAGCCCCCTCTCTCCCAGCGGCGACAGGTTCCGTACGACTATCGGGTCAGAATAATTGCACTCGAAATCCGTTTCCACCGCTAATCCAGGAATTAGTGAATTAATGACCGTTCATGCCCCTGACCGGCTCACCGCACTGCGACATTATATCGGGCGGTCCACACACACACAAACATAATATATAATATTATGGAGAGTTAATTCCACCAGCCAAAAACGGTTTTACTAGATGTCGAATCGGTTTAGTATTACAGCAAAAATAATAAATATAATATATTATTCTCAAAGATAATACGATCGGTGACGCACACGACCGTGCTCCGAGCGTAATCGATAAGTCGGAAAAACAAGCGTTTGATAATTATCACCATCATCATCTTCTCCGTCACCCATCGTGATCGTTGTCATTATCGCGTAGAACGAGTTAAATCCTAGTTTTAGCGCTCCTGCAATTATGGCGACTATATAATGTAATAATATCCAGGAGCAGCGCCTAATATTGTTAAAACCCGAGTAATTACTAATTTTAAGTATTACCTATACTGTGAAAAATATTACATCGACGGCCAAGTTTCCGTGAGAAATCCTCTCAATTGTTTGTCGATCGTTTACCGTATTTGTTTATGCACCGCGTACGGGTATACTTCTATAGAGACTTGGTGGGCGTTTATTTGTTAACTCGCTTGCTCGACGCCATAAATGAAGCGGAACGATTTTCACTAATGCGCGATTGTGGAGTCCAGGTCGCAAATAATGAATATAAAACTTGCATATTATTGTTCAAGCTCCGCTTTAAACAGTTCGAAGTTCACTAGGGTGTTAGGACGTTTCGTCAATGTGCAGATGTCACGAATTTCGCGTTACGAATTGATTTTACAAAAAAATAGTGCCTAGCCCAAAATTGTGGATTCGTTGTGCTTAGCTAGTGGTTCTTCTAGGAGACATGACCAACTGAGTCGTGGTCATATCACGTCATAGTTGCAACTTCCGGAAAGTAGTGGACTATTGGTTGAAGTCGGGCGAATTCGTTTTCTTCCTGTCGGATCGCTAATATTATGTACTAACAGCTGACTATTGAGAAATTTTCAATCTGTATGGATCATTATATATTATAGGACATTATCACCTTCCCGTAACGGACAAGACCGTAATCGGCCGGAAAACTTATGTGTGGTGTGATGAAACTTCTCATCGGTCACTTAGTTGCAACAATCATATATGTGGCACGGGTGGTATCAACCTCAAACGTGGTCGGCTCACGTGACTAAATAGAGGTCCGGTCGGAGAGTTATAGGTCTTCTAGTATGGAAATCGTCTTTGTGGCGCCACACGAATTGTTCACGACTTATTATATTTTACAATTTTCTGCAGTGGTCGTGGTCGTGGATAATATCGATTCGATGGAATGAAAACAATCTCAAGTCGTCGACAACGCAGACGATGACCGAATGAATATTTTATACACACAATGAAATTTTCAAATGCAAATGCAATTTTTTTGTCAAAAATTAATTCAATCTACTGTATTATTGTGATAAACTGTCTTCGCTCGGAATATTTATATATTTTATATCTTTGGATTCAAATTTAACACATCCATTACAATGACCTGCATGATACCTAACGCACAGCCGAGTACTACCCACTTGCTCATCATTTTTTATCGAATTAATAGGTTAGTTTATAATCTTATAAGATATTTTTAAAGTCAAATAAATCAGCTTCCACTCAATGTTGTAGAAATATAATATATTATATATATACATTTATATATATATATATATATATAAGAAATATAAAAAAGAATCAAATCTTAAAATCTGTTGGTTATCACCAAAATGTCAGATTGAGAAGAGACTCTCATCTCATCGTGCGTAGTAAAAGTTTTATAAAAAGAAAATTAACTCATTACTAGGGAAAAAAAGCTAGCCAGTTAAAGGCAAAGAAATCCGATGAACCCCATTCATCAAAAGTTTTTTTTTAAAAAAAAGGGTTACTACAATGACAACAACAAATTATTTTTTGTGACTAAAAAGTAAATAAAATTAACTTTTTATGAGAATTTTATTATCACAATTTAATTAAACATACAAAAACATAATTGGAATAACAAATTGATTATTTTTATATTTTACATTATATTATTTTTAGCAGCTCGTAAATTGTATTTTAATATATTGTATTTATTGTACTTAATGTATTAATAATATTACTTTTTCATTTTAAGTTTTCTTTATTTAATATTTTATAATAATTGTTAATTCATAGAAACAAAACGTGTAATAATAATACAATTTATTCAATTGTTTTGGTTTTAGTATTTATGTCGGTTAATACTCTGTAATACTATTTTAATACAGTCATTTTTATGTAATGATTGTACTCGTATTACATGGAGTATTAATTGTATAATAATAATAATCATTTGTAATCATATTTTTTTTCGAACCATAATAACCCTATTATATAACTCATCATCATATTATTTATTAAAACGGGTTTTAGATTTCAAGCGGGGTTATAAATAAATTAATTTGTTTTACAAAATTGGTTAGGTATGTGTTTTTCCTATTGTGATTTGTGCTCGGAGCAGTAAAATATGCTTCAATCTTCAATTATGTAGGCAGTTTCTGCTTGAAAAATATTGGTATTTTTTTTTTTTTTTTGGGGGGGGGGGGGTTAAAAGATTTTCTTTTGAAATCTATTTAGTAAAACTAAATTGAATAAAAGTTTAACAAAAATAATTTGTTGTACAAGATATAATTTTCAACATATTTTGGTTCTTATGTTCTCTTATTTATAGACATTTGAAATATTTTTTTTAAAGTTTTTATTAATTATATAATGTATTAATGCACAATGTACATATTGTAAAATGTTTGTTTTTGAGTAAAACAGCCTAAAACTTAAAGGTGCCTACCTAAATATACTATAATATTCTTATCACAATTAAAAACCTTCTAAAATACAGTTTTACACATTTTTATTACAAGCGTTTAAAGTACAAATTTATACGAAAATTGTCAAAATCAAAACATTTGTAAACTACTAAAGTGTATAACATTTTCAATTTAAATAAATAAGGCTTTGAATATTAAATACGAGGTTAATTATAAGATTCCATACAGTAACATACAAATCTCAAAAATCAATATCTACAAATTTTTCTTATAGTCATTTATCAAGCTAACATTTTTACGATATTGATTTCTTAAATAAAAAATAACAATTTAAATTATTTTGTTGTGAACAAAAATATTATGTGTAAGAACATAAACCATTTCAACGTTGCGTAGATTAGTATTTACAGTGTAATTTTCAAAATATTTTGATTAATTTTAAGTTATTTATAACACGATCATATTTATACAGTTCTACGGAACGTTGGTATTGATTTAAAAGTTAATAACCCAGTAGGTAGGATTATGAAATAATATTATTATTGTTATTGTAAAATATGTGCCATTTAGTTTTAGCAAAAATTAATTCAACCTACATTACTTACTATTGTATTGGATAATTCGGGCATGGTTGTTGATTTGTATTATTTTTTATTTGTCAATATATGTATATATCTATACTTCTATCTATATAAATGTGAAAATGAAAACCTTTGAGTGATATGTTCTTGGAAACTACTGAACCGATCGTTATGATTTTTTTCAAATTGAAAAGCTCATCGCGGAGAAGGTTTATGGCATTTGATCGATTCTCTAACTTAATAAACAAAGGAGTTATCAATTATTATAAATAATGGCCTGTTATGTGGCAATTACGTATATAAAGTGGCCCGCGGGTTTCCAGCTACCTGTAACCTATATTTTTTGTCCGAAGGTCAACAATAAGAATTGTTCGGAGAAGTTTATCTATAAAAATAATCTCTTGCAACGCGCGTACACCAATGATCCAATTATATTTTAAACAATAAAATAACCCCTAAAATATATTAATATAATATAAATACTCCTAAAATTCTGGATGATCAACTATGACTTCAATACTATTTTAGGTACACTGTATACAATTTTTTTTTTCAACTACAAAGCTGTACTAATATATAGGCTCTATTTTTATCTCCCATATCACTGTGTCCGTAATCTACCGCAGGTGGATTGCCTACCTGATAATTTACTGTTCGCATAACTATACGCGAAACTTATGGTCAACGTCTCGCGGGATGGATAAAAATTAAAATATTATTTGATATTGCTTCCATACCTATGCAGAGCGAATTACACTCAAAAGGAGTTAATTAATCACAATTTTTCTGCCGGCCAGCGCCTGGTTATTCAGCTAGTACTCTATATTTTATTATATAGATCCTCTAGATTGAAATCATACACTTACGTACAAACAGCACGGGGTCTGCAATCTACCGCAGCTAGATTGCCTACCTGTTAATATACTGCTGTGAATCAGAATTTTTACTCCGGGCAACGAAAAAGTTAAGATACGTTTTGAACGCCATCCACCAAATATTAAATAACGAATTGAACAAAGTTTGGGTCATATAGAGTTGGTACATTTAACGAGCAACGAAGTGCACGGGGTCAGCTAGTATAAATATAATATTCTAAGAAATATAGTGCCATTTTGTCTTCGGTCAAAATAGCTTTTCTTATTCAATGATTTATCAATTAAAATTTAACACATCCATTTTCGTGACCTACCTACTCTATAACAAGGTACATTTGACATGTAATATTCAACAGACCAAAATACCAAATTATATGCTTTTTATTATTATTGAAGAGGATTAAAGGCGGTGATTTAATAAGTGGCCATGTATAGGCAATTCCATGTCTTATACTCATCATACAGTGTGGTTGTGAGCGAAGTAAATGACCATTAGTGTGAGTAGATACGTTCGGAATCCGTCGTGTGCCACTTTCGCACACACACACGTCATGTCAATAAATCGAGAAAAACGAAATAATATATTCTTCTATGCATCACCTATAAAAACTACCAAAATTGGTAGTAAATTAAACATACTTCCTGAAGTTTGACTGTAATTTCGAAAAAATGGTTGAGTCCGTGAGCTCCTAGACTATGCTTTGTAGGAACCACTTTTTTGATTTAAAACCCAAAAAGCCCAAAATAAATACAAATGTAATGCAATTATTTCATAAGATTTTTAAAAAAAATATCCAAATTTTATGGTCCTTTAAAATTGAAAATTGAAAATCGACTTCATAGAAAGTCTAGTTATTTTGCCGAAGAATTCAAACATATTATATTAACAATTAAAATCGGACATTCGGAAGTATATGTAATTTACCACCGCTTATTTGTCTAAAACGTACGAAAAGTACGTAACAAGCGATCCCCTTAATTTTACTTTATTATAATTTATTTTGTTTTTATGGACAATGATTAGTGACGAGTATAAAATAACATCACATTT
The DNA here is from genome assembly GCF_005508785.2 of Acyrthosiphon pisum. NCBI lineage: Eukaryota > Metazoa > Arthropoda > Insecta > Hemiptera > Aphididae > Acyrthosiphon > Acyrthosiphon pisum. The sequence continues at coordinate 51,432,065 of NC_042493.1, forward strand.
TAATAGAAATTAATTTTTTATATTGTTTAAAGAATAAATTCTAAGCAGTTACGAATTAAAGGTGATATGACATATTTGGTATGGAAGCTAGCCATTTTGTAATCTAGATTACTTAGGTTACTACTTAGATTACTTAAGTTGGAAAATTAATTTTTTTACTTTTATTTATAACGCATAGCTTTATATATCTGAATATATAATTGGACAATTAATAGTTTAACGAATAATCTTTATAGACAAATTATAATCTTACAATTAATTCGTTAAAATAAATAACACGAAATTGAAATAATTAGGTTTTGGCCCTATAATATTATGTTTATGGCCATTAGCCATCCAATACGAAAATAATTTTCGGAAATCAGATTTTAAATAGAAATAATTGAAAAAAGTTGTACTTAAAGTGTCTAATACAAGAAAACATGGTGACTAAATTTATACATTATTAGTTTATATATATTTTTTTATACATACTATGATCGTAATATTTATTGGCTTTACTACTTTGGTTCTTGAACCATTTGACCATATTTAGTTTATTGATGATTATTCTGAAATTTTTCTCAAACAGTCTCTGAATAGATTGAAAAATCAATTATATTTATTATAATTATTTATGTTTTGTAGTTGAATAACCAAATATTCATATAAATAAATGTTAAGGTAGGTACCATTATAATATAATATTATTATTGTAATAACTGAACATTGAATCCTTTATCCGAACGGCGTATGTTAGGTAGGTATATACAATTTTTATACATATAATAACATAAAAAGTAAGAGCCAAAACCTTTTCTCAGCATAAACATTTTAAATGTTCCTCGGGTTGAAAGAAAAACATTATATTGGTACACGGTTCTTACGTAAGTTTGTGATGTCGTTATTTGTGAAAAATGGATCAAAACTGGGGAGGTGAAATTATATCCCTAAGACACATATTCACCTCGTGAACTTTCGACTGTACCAAAAGTAAATGCTTGAAATAAAAACGGAATAATACGAACAAAAAGAATGACGAATAATAGAATAGGTTACAACTATAAACTATTCTTCTCGTTTCTTGTTTACGGACTTGATATACTGTGCGATTCAGTAGCACACTAATTACTCACGCTCAAATTTTCCTTTAACTATGCATTTATTTATATTCTGATTTTATATTTTTTAAGTCTTATCCGCATCATAGTAACAGTTTTGTGTGGCGTAAGCTATGTTTTAATATAATAAGAGTGCATTTATCTATTATAAAACATAGCTACGGTAAGACAATTATCCGTGTTGGACGTTGGTACGTTTGTTTCTAACGATAAGTATTTGCAGGAGTTTTAAGTAGGTACCTATGTAAAATGTTACTGTATAAAAATGTAAGTTTATAATATTTTTACATATTGTTCAAAATGCACTAAAAATATTATTGTAATCGTTTAACGCTGAATTACTGTTATCGATGTTGAAAATTGAAGTTGCTTTTCCGATGGTTATTTTATATTCCTAAATGAGTGATTAACGTATTGGTTTTACAACCGTGATGAGCGTTTTAATTATTTATTTTTGTGTCTTTCATCATACGTCATTTTATAGCGCCTATAAGCAGTGAAGGATTTTTACAACCTTTCAATTTATAACAAATTCAATAAAAAAAAGGTGGGTAAGTGGATTTCGCTCTGCTGTACAGTAGGTTACAAGTGGGTCACTGTATAATGGATGGTATTAAATTTGAATTCAATGATATAATATCATTGTATAAGAAAAACGATTCTGAGCGGAGACGGTATGTTAGTCTAGGTATAAGACATAATATTATATTAGGTACCTATAATAAATTCCAAATTAATCATATCATAATATTTATTAGGTACTTATAACGCGTTATACATCAACAAAAAACCGTGGTACTATCATAGATATATAATAGTATACTTTAGAAGTTTCAAGTACCCACGAATAATATTATACAATCACAACAAAATAACTAAAATAGTTATCCTAGGTTTTTAATATGTAATTTCGTCCAAATTTGTACTTAAAATGACTATAAAAATAAACTGCGTAAATGTATTTTTTAGATTTTTTGGTAACAGTATTAATTACTTACGTGGAATCTTGTTTTAAATTTTCAATTCTTAGATACAAAAATTGAACATTTTATAAATTTTTAACTACAAAATAATTTTTCAAATTAAAATTTGATAAATTTTGTCAAAATTTGATCTTTAAATGCTTATAAAAAAAAATTGTGCCTATGTATTTTTAATATTTTTCAACTGATATTGTAACAATATATCAGGAGCTTTGTATTAAATTTATACACTTTTTGGCCCAACAGATAAAACTTTATTGATATTTATAGAAAAAAAAAAACTAAAAAAATTGAAAACTTACAATGTCCGTAAACAGCTCAAAAAGAGTCAAATTATTTTAAAAATCTTATCGTATATATAAAATGCTAATATTAACATTCAGTGAAATTTTCAAGTTTCTACAGTCACTCGTTTTTTAATTACAACAAAATAAGAAAATTGTTACGTAAGAAATCGAGTGAATATCAAATGTTGTAAAAATATGAATTTCAAACGCCCATAAAAATTTAATTTGAGTTTCTTATAGATATTTTTTGTTTGATAAAGGTAGATAATATTATAAGGAATCTTGTATTACATTTTCATATCTTAGATTTAAAAAGAAAAATTTTTATGAATTTATAACTCGAAATAATTTGCAAATTTTCGTGATTTTTCCATATTTTGTCATTTTTTGAACTTTAAATGCTTATAAAAAAAAACTGTGACTAACGATTTTTAATATTTTTCATCTGCCTTTGAAACAATATACTAGGAGCCTTCTATTAAATTTTCAAGCTTTTTTATCCAACAAATAAAATTTTATTGATATTTTTAGAAAAAAAACTAAAAAAAAATGAAAACTGACAATGTCCGTAAAGAACTCAAAATAAGTCAAAATATTTTGAAAATTTTATCGTGTATAGAAAATGGAAATGTAAACATTCAGTCAAAATTTCATGCATCCACGGTCATTTTTTTTAAAGTTACACCAAAAACCAAAATCGATTTTCTCGAAAACAGATTTTGCGTAAAAATTCCCGTTTTTCCTTAATTTTTCTTTTGTTTTTCCCGGCGCTTTTGAAAACTACTGGGAAATTTAAATTTTGACCTCCCCAATGCACCAACGATATTCACTTTCTGATCGAACAAGATACTGAAGTTGAAAATCGTAGCATTATTTCGACTACTTATCGTGTACACAGACACAAAAAAAATAAAAAAATAAAAAAAAAATAAAAAAAAAAATAAAAAAACACACATCATTGTAAAATCAATACATTCATCGTTCCACTCAGAATCTAAAATTTTACCTGAGGTAATTCTATTAACACAGAGAATTTTTACAAAACATAAATGGAAAATGATTGATAATAATATAGAAAAAAATCAATTATGACTTATTTGCTATCCCTGTTATAATGCATACAAAAAATGCTTCAATTTTCAATTTCGAGAGTAGTGTCTGATAGCGAGATAGAAAATTGCATTTAGTTTGAACATTTCTGTAGTCGATGTGGTAGGTGGAGGGTGGAAAAAAATTCCCGGCACTTAACCTATTATAGTTACATGTATAATAATATACCGACAACAATAAATATGATTTTTTTTTTTTTTTTTGGAAAAGTTAGTTCAACTTACCATATTGTGTATATGGTAATGGATATATATATCCTTAGAAATAGAGGTTGAAACACATTCTCGGCTCAAAACCGTTTTTCGTATATAAGGATTTATCATTTATTTCTAATTACACTACAGTGATATTCTCAAGGTACACTCGACACGTAGGTACTATACAGCAGAGCCGAGTTCCTCGTTTTTTTTCTAATCGTATCACTTCAAACGTATTATTATATACCTATTTCGTGTATATTGTGCGTTTAAAGATTTAATATGTCAAATATACTTTCGTCTAAACTTGTTGCGTTTGGTCGCAGCCCATCATATTTTATTTTCTGACAGCATGATTATAATACGTTCAAATATCCTATGGAGTTAGTGGTGGGGTAAGGGGGAAGAGGGAAGTGTCCGAATGAAAATTATTAAGTACCTAAGTGCGATTTTTTTATAATTGTCGAACACGTCATTACAATATTACCCTCTAGTAATAAACTCGAAGAGTGCCACAATATAAGGATATGGTTTTTAATATATAATACCTACACGTGAACCACGTTGAATATCGTAGATCACAAATTTACAATATTGATCACTAATTCACATGGCTAATCGATTTATTTATTTTCCGATACCCATATTAATTGAGTATCTTAATTTCAGGAATTGTGTAGCGAAAGGAAGAACATATTTAAAGTGAGACGTAAGTATAGCTGGACGACATAATATTATATTATGATTAAAAGTGTATAGTTGTACAACATTAAGTCATAAATATTTAAATAATCGTTTTAAAAAACGCAATAAATGTAAACTAAAAAAAAAAATCATTATAGAGTCTTTACTTTTACAGATTTTTATAATATTTTACGTACATTAAAATATAGTGCGTATTGGAGTTTTATTTGAATATTGATTGTATGCACATAAAAAAATACCCGACATTATTCACGGGTGGGTAATAATCTAGGGCAAGTATATTAAAGGTGTAGACACGTAGTGCTATATTGCATTTAAACGCCATCATTATTAGGTTTAAAAAACGATTCTAGCCAATTTATTTTTGCTATGTTTTTAGTCGTTTTAGAAAATAATTAATTTTCTTAGTAATTAATTTTTTCTTTTGATTTTATTCATACACTTTATTTGTAGTTTGTTCAATTATTTTATACGAAATATATAAATATTAAATTATCGTTTAAATCCTATGTAGTCACAAATTTATATTTTATTTGGGATAAAACAGCTAAAAATATATTAGATGACTAAAATTTCTAAGTAAATGTAAAGGGGAAGTTTAATATGTTTTCGTTGTTTTTTAAGTAATAGTACCTAAGTAAAATTTAAAAATGTACGATGTATAAACGAATTTATATCAAAATATGATATCGAAATAAATAAAAATAGGTTTTTGAGTGTTGTTGAAAAGGTTCAGACACATTAGCCGATATGCTTAATGAGAGTTAATTGAACAATCTTAGAAAGCACTTTCAGAAAAGTATTTTTTATTGACTAATATTCTTTTGTTTTAGGGTACTTGAAGAATGGAAATCGTAAAACTTTGTTTTGCAAGTTATTATACTACGTCGGAGTTGGATCTTATACCCGAAGGTCTAATTTTTAGAAACCAAATTTTGGTCTTTGGTATTCTTACGAAATTCGTGAGTGTTATTTTTTTTATTTGTAGTGTTTGAAAATATATGTTAATTATTGAGCAAATATTATTTTTACGAGAATATACTGATACGGCAGGTGCGAGGACTAAAGAATTAGTACATTTTGTCATGAGCTTGACTCCATTTAGAGCAAACTTTTGTTTTTGAGCATCTTTTGTTAAATTTTTTTAGTATTAGCATACACGGGTAAAATACTATTTAAAATTATTTAGAATTACTATTCAAATACATTATGTTGATAGTATTTTCAAAGTATTTTAAATATTTTCGTATTCCATATATTGACCAATTAAAAATAAAAAATAGTATTTGGTTCGTTTTTAATTAAATAAATTACATACAATCATACTCATTCAATATTTAGTTTTTAATTTATTTATACAAGTGCTTAAAAATGTGAATTTTTATCATAGTATACATTTTTCATAATAATTTTTATTTTAATGTAAGTATCACGTTTCCTAAATGGGATTCAATTTCGGCTCTGTTTTCTACCAAAACAGATATGTTGTATGCCAATAGTTGTACCAGAACTGTTCTAATGATCGGGAAAAACTCGAAGAAAATTAATTTGGATTTTTCCTAAAATGTTGGTTGGTATGTGGAAATAATTTTTTCCCTTTTTTGAAATTGTATTCTAAGACCATTAAAAGTCATATTTTTATATTTTAGATGAAAGGAATTCTAAAATTTTAATAATATTGTACCAACACAGTTATCAATTTAAACATGTAAGAAAGTCGATTCCTAGTAAACATCTTGACCAATTAAAATAATGTGTTTTCAGAAGTTGTATCAGTTTTCAGTTTCATAACTAGGTTACTTATAGTTAATACAATTGTGCAAAATATTGATACTTTTAGAGGGGGGGGGGGGGGAACAAAATAATTAATATTCGTGTAAACCGTTATCGACATGTGCGTGCACGTGCTCTGATATCACAACCATAGGTACACTGATGACCAAATTCTACGCACACACACGAACGAATTTAGAATATTGCAAATATCGAACACCTTAAAAACGGTCGGAATACACTTATATAAAAATTCTGATATGTTAACAATATAAAATTATTTTTAAGCGTTGTGATAATACCTATGCATAATATAATATATAAGAAAAAAGTGAAAAAGTGGGCAATGCTTTGCTATATTGGGTGTCTAGAGAGTCATTGTAATGGATGTGTTAAATTTGAATTCAATGATATAAAATCATTGTAGGTATCGAAAAACGATTCTGAGCGGAAACGGTCTGTCAGCCTATAATATTTCTAAGTGTATATTATATTTTATGATATTACTGTAGTTAAAGTAATTTATTTTACTACTAGTCATTAGTATCTACTAAAGTAGGTTAAATTAATTTTGTCGAAAATATTGCATTTGAAAATATCATTGAGTATATAAAAAATAATAATATACCTACATACGTTAAAATGTTCAAGTACCCACGAATAATATTTATAAATTACAACAAAATAATTAAAATCGTTATTCTTAGTCTTAATATTATGTAATTACGTCAAAATTTTAACTTAAAATAATTATAAAATAAAACTGTGTTTATGTAATTGTTTAGAATTTTTGGTTACAACAACTTCAGTGGCACCTTGTTTTGATTTTTCAATCCTATTAGCTATTAAAATTGAAATTTTTAACATTTTTAACTACAAAAGAATTTATAAGTTTTCAATTTGATAAGTTCGGTCAACATTTGAACTTTAAATGATTATAAAAAAAATCTTGTCTATGTAAAATAAGTTTTTAGTAGGTACCTATTTATTTAAAAATTGTATTTGAAATGTAAATGTAAATGTGTTTGGAATGTATTGAACATATAATGAGAATACTGTTTTAAATAATACTTTACGTATCTATATCTAAACTTATTGTGAACATTGTTCTCGGAATACTACCCAATTATGAGTTTGTGATTATTATTTTTTACCTATATTTGCATGCTGGTAGCTTAGGTCCAGACGATAATGGTGCAGATATTTTTTTGTTCGGGGTTGGACATTAAATGTTATAGGTATTATGTATTTACACATCTGTGTGATTATCACCTTGCACCGAGTGTTTATTGTTTATTGATTGTGTGTGGTTGTTACTTGTTGGGAGGGGATTGTGATTTTTGCATTCACGAAAAAAGAAAGAAAAGGTGTAACTATTTTATCTTAAATTTAATGCGTTAGGTACAATATTTAAGAATGCATAATTTGTCAAAAATGGGGGACGGAGTGGCCGAGCAGACAACGGCGTCGGTTCCGAAGCGTACCGTCGCCGGTTCGAATCTTGACCACGGGTGGCTCATCTATTTGGGCAGGCAACTGTCTACGGAGAGAGGACGCCCTAGATCCCCTAGACCAGGCATGGCAGAAACCTACAGGTGCTTAAATTGAAATTCTGTCAAAACCAAACACACGTATTTACCAATAACCTACAGTGCCCTCCCCCACAATTAAAAAAACCACCCAATGGCCTAAGTGTACCGTTACAACCGTTACAACCGTAACCCCTACAATAGCTAATGGCCATAGTTTCCGGGCTCTAGACCAATATAAAAAAAAAAAAATTGTCAAAAGTCCTTCGAATATTTTGAATATTTCTAAGATTCAATATAAAATAATAAAATATAATGTGTAAAAAATTATAATACATTATATTCTTTGTTTAATACCATATAAAACTATAGTATAAGCTATGTTCATTTTTGTAAATAGGTCATGTGAACATTTATGCGAAATGTTTTGAACTAATGTGTTCTTTTAGTGTACCCATTATTTATTTTGTGATTTGAGTGTTTAGTGTTTACGAGTCTGATAAGTCTTTTAAACAACGATAATGTTCATAAAAATATGTTTAAGGTGGTTAGGTCGGAGCCACTCATAATAAATTATTATTTTTTTTATTAACTTAATATGCAATAATAATGTAATAAAAATATGAGATAATCACGTTACCAACTAAGATGATAGGACTTGTAGGTTGTAACTTCTATCAGACGATTAAATACCAAGGTAATAGGCACAATAAGACTACACAAGTGTTACTCGGTCGGGATTCAAACACAAACTGGTGCTAACAATTATTTTTTTATAAAAATCATAATTTTTAATGGCGGGTGATCGGATTACTCGTATGGGATAATTTTGAGTTGATTAGTTAATTACAAACTTTCAACTGATTTATGTATACAACAATGTAACGTATACATTTCAAAGTGTACATTACACTTCACATGGAAACTAATAGCGTAGGTTATTTTTGCCACTTTTGTTTATGTCTTCTTCGGTAATATTATAATGGTAAACGAAAATATTATACATCTATTTTTAATTAGTAATTTATATTGTTATTGCCTCGCTTTTTGGTGGTATATCAAAGTCTAATATTAAAAATTATATTAAAAATTAGTTACCTATTGTTAAAAATTTATTTTTTTTGTAATCAAACTGAATTACAAGTATATTAACTGGACAATTTTATTTTGTTTAAATTATTCTTTTTTGACACTTATCACGTATCTAAACTACTGTTAGTATTAACATATTATTAATATCAAATCAAATTCTATTCAGATACGGAAAAAAAATCATTTTTATCCTTTTGAAATTACTAATTTAAAACGTTGGAATACAATTTTATGAAAAAGTGTACAATGAGTGACGTCGATGCCGATTGATAGTACCCCGAAAACTATTATTCATTTATATTTTGTAAAATAGTCCAATCATACAATTATTTCATTCATACTGAAGTTTATACGTGTTAATGATATATTTATAAAAGTGTTTGGCAAGAAAATTAATTATTTAAACTCAGATATTGTACTGAAAATCATTTTTCGAAATTCTTATTTCCGAGATACCGCATGGTGTTTAATAATTCATCGCTATGAGTGGAAATCTATATCGTTCGAAACAAGTAACAACAGCGTACTAAGTGAAAACATGTTTTAATGATTACAATCTGTTTCACACGCAGGTATATATTATAATATTGCGTCATAATAACATTCGTATCGATTCGTATACTCAACAACTTTAAGTTCACTATGAAATGTTCTTATTATTCTTATAATACCTATCTCTGGAACCAAGAAACAAAAATCATGATGTCGTTTCTTAAATGTAGCCAAGATAAATTAGTGTACTGGTAAATATTAAGCATATTATTATACACAATTAATAAAATAAAATATTATTAAAAAAAGGTACATTAACAAAATATCGCTAACCATTTGAGGCTACAATACAAATCACATGCGGACATCAAAGTGATGCTGACGAATAAAAACACATCAGCATATACTAGAAAACGCTGTTTAACATGCACGTACTGAATACATCTAGCAAAAGTCACACAAAATATAGTTTAAGGTAAATAATGATTATATGAATGTTCAACAACCTGGCCCAAATGGGTGCGCGGAGACGTTTTTGTCGGACAACTGGAGATGTAATTGCAACCGCCGATGAAGTTGACGGTTCTGGTGCCTTTGAGATTTCCTCCAGTTCCTCTTGGCTGTTTTTCATATCGCAACTACTGATCGTTATGGTAATAAACAAAAACAACAAACACACAAAAATAGTACACGCATGATAAAATTATTATTGTATTTTATTCAGAACTATATAATATTACGATTGTGTAATTTCAGAAGAGCGATTTCAATTAGGATTAGTGAAAACATTTTGTTTTTCAGTAGATACAATGTAGAAATTAATATTTAAACGTCAGATATAATTTTCTTCTTCTACATATCTTTTAAAAAATAATTATTTTTGTTTAGTAAACTTTTAATTACACCAAGATCGACATTATATGTTGGGACCAACATTTACTTTTCACCTAGTTTGTATGTTTTGTTATCTTTGATTACATTTTCCTTAAACATTTTTTTTTGTATTTTTATTTGGATTTTATCATATTAGATTTTTTATAATAAAGCCAATAAATCGTTCTGAACTATGTAATTTGTGTTCAAAATAAATGTATAACTATTAAACACAAACAAAAGGGTCAAGTGATAATATTTATAATATTTAATGATAAACTTAATAGTTAAACGTACCGTTTATATGTCTTGTATAAATTGAAAATTTTCTAATTCCAAGTAATTATGTATCTATCAAACATTTAGCGTTATGATAGTATTACTATTGTATTATATTTGTAGAAAAAATATTTTCTATTTATTTTTGTTAGCTCGAGAGTAAATTGCATATTGTTTTATTTTTGTTGATTATTCAATTCTATCAAATTATTAAATCAATAAGAATTATGAGTGCAATAATTTTTATGTCTTTGGATCCAATTTGAACGAGATGCATGCTGTTTTTTAAAACTAAAATATCTTATAATAATCAGTATATTAACCAAATGGTGATAATATTTATTGATAATATTATATTAAATCAGTGTTCCACTAAACGATATTGTGTCACACGGAAGAGCAATGAGATGTCAAAAATCATTCTTTAAACATCGATCTAGTAATCGGATAATCTTTTTTTGCTGTTCGGAAAGGAAAAGTGAGGAAGCTATAGAATCGGTCAAGATTTATAAAACGGCCAAAAGGCGGGTCGTTGAAATTTCGTGTTGCATATAGATTGTAGAAAGTCGGTCGCGGATTCTGTGGAGTATACCGAAATGTAATAATGTCGATACCAAAAAAGTGCACGAGTTAACATAATTTACTCGCACCGTTGACTTCGACCTAACCGGGTTTTCTCGTCTAGCCACAAAAGACGTGGATAGACCACACGTATGACAACTACTTACGTATTAGGCTTAGTAATGTGTTATGTCTAATAGTCAATAATGAACTGTTGTTTGGTATTGACTGAAATAATATATTATGTAAATATCTCTTATATGAAGTCCAAAGGCGTAAGAGAATGAGTGATTTGATCTCGGTATGTCTATAACAGTACTATAATCGTCCAATAGGTATACATGAGCTATTTATTAGATTTTGGTGTAATAATACTTTAATGTTCTATCTTTTTGAGCAATATTATGAATGGTCGGGTAAAAACCTCCGCCGCGCCGGGTTCGGTGAAATATATTAGAAAAGTGTTATTTAGCAGTCATTCGGCTGTTATCCGATATGGCGATATCGAATACGATTCAATTTTTATTACATTTTCGACAGTGACAAACCGTTTATAAAATAGTTTTTACATCCCGTTATAATAGACTGACGCCGTCATATATAATAGAGTAGAGAGACAAAACGGAGAACGATGATAGTCGTGGACCAACACAATGAGTTAAGATTTTGGAAATTTTGTCAGGTTACTTGGAAACGGAAACATTATTGTACTACAATTTGGAGATCATAAAAACAGATGGATGCAAATTACTAAGACAATATAAATATATATAATTAGACTGTTTTTATAGATGGACAAATTGTCTACATAAGTAACTTGTTGTAATTATTCATATAGCCGTTATAACTTATATAGCTTTTGAAAATTATTTATAGCACAAAAATTTTAAGGTTTGTTATTTAAACATTTAAGTCAAGTTGACATGGTTTTAAAAAAATATGTTTGCTACATATTATAATTTAACTTAGCATTAGATTATTTAAGTATTAAAAAATTTAATTTTAACTTAGGTTTACAAATAATATATTTGTAAATTAGAATAATTTATTGTGTCTTATGTAGACACGTTATAATAAGACATTGTTTTTGTTACATTTGACAAAAAATTAAACTTGTTTAAATAAACATTGAGTATTGATTGAAAACGTATGTTAATATAGTTTTTTTTTTTTTGAAAATTGAATTTATTCTAGCCTAAATATCTTATAGTTATTTAATTTATTTTGTTGAAAACTTATAGAATACTATATCACAGAATAAAAATGATAAAAGATATTTATATAAATCTTATTTATAAACGTTTTCGATGAATACTGATCAATGTATAATTTAAATTAATATACAGAAACATAAATAGAAAAAGTTGTATAAATTATTTTTAAGTTTTAATGATTAAAATAGTGGTATTTTTAAAGTGACTAGAGTTGATATATTTAAATAAAAACCAAAATTATAAAAAAAGATAGATTTAATGAACTGAATACAAATTTTGTTGAGTAGTTAGCTTGACTACATATTATTTTTAAAGCAAATAATATTGTCTTACCTTTATTTTTATATGGCAATTATAAATTATAATAATTGGTTAATTTAATATTCCGAGTAATTTCTTTGAACATTCCTAAGTCAATTGGAATTTAAGTGATATAAATTGTGTATAATAAAACGTTTAAACTAGTTACTCAGTTGTGGTGCGAGCAAAAAAAAAAAAACAGAGAAGACACATTTAGATTAAGCTTTCAAGTATTTCATGCGAAGGTTCTTACTTTTTTTTCTAATCCGTAGAAATTAATTACTTAACATTTATAAACTTTAAAAAAAATAGCTATAAATTAATTTTTTATAGTATATTAAGTAAAATAAAATGTATTATGCTGAATAAAGCGTATTTTTTTGTCATTGAGGTCTTAGTAGACTACATCAAAATGATAGTTGAATACCGACAAAATTGTGATTCGTATAATATGATGAATTTATTATACTGCAGCATGTAATAGTTAATTTTAAATGATATAACGCAATGATAATAATTGCATTAAGTGAAAGGTGAAAGAAACGATAAGGTTGCTGGGGAGATAATCTTTAGCATGAGACTGAAAACTATATCCCTGCAATATAGGTATTATAATGTTTGAAATGTGTTAATGATAATATTATAGTTTTAATGTCAAAATATTATTCAGTTGTCGTTTTTAAATCAAAAATCGCAAAAATCGTACTATAAACGTCGTTTTGATTGAGCGGTAAATGTACATTAAATTTACGAATGTCAATGTGAATTTGTTACGAGATAAAACGGCGCGTTGGGTATGCAATATTGCTACACGTATGTCGTGCGTACGGGATATTAACATATTATTATTGTTATTATTGTTTAGTGGACAGAAGAGCATACATCACAAACGCACATTTTCATCAAAGCTGGGCAGTAACTAGTTAACAAGTTGAAAGTTATAAGTTGCTATTTTCAATACATTTCAACTTAACTAGTTAAACAGTGTAAAGTGTTTAAAAATTATTAAGTTGGTGAATTATTTACCTAACTACTTCTGACTATAAAATATAGTTTTAACTGTACTTGGAGATTTTGCTATAATTTATGTTAATTCTGAAAATTATTTAAGTACAAATAATATGTCTAATAAATGTGTAGGAATTACAATACCAATGTCCAATTACTCACGAAGAGAAATTTTTTTAGTGATAGTGGTCATATGATAAGCGAGAGAAGAGAGACTACCGCTGACTACAACTTCAAAAAAAATTATTATTAACATTTTATAAATTATTCTTGTAGTATTTATCAATTATTTATTTAATTTAAATTTTAATTGGTACCTTGATATATCAAATATTATATGTGCTTAACAAATAGCCGGTGTATTGCTCATTTAGTCTGCTATTTAGTTCTAGGTATATAGAAACTCAACCATTGTCCAGTTAGACCTAAATATAAAGGTGAGTAATTTGAAAAAGTTAGTCTTAACTTTTAACTAAACTGAGCTAATATTTCTCTAAAAATATGTAGCTTATATAACTTAGCAACTCAAATTAATTTATTTTTCAAAATACTTCCACTTGAATTAATTAACTTTTATAAGGAAGAATAAAATTGAACTAGCTTAAAAAAATGTTTAACTTGTGCTCAACTTTGAATTTTATGTAAATATTAAGAATACATTATGTTTCAACTACAAGGTTCGTGGCACTAGATCTGTATGTTATATTAAAAATGAAAGAAAATATTCAATCGTATATCATATTGAAAATTGAAATTGCTCCTGACAATCGGTTTGAACTAAGTGCAAACGGAACATATGAAAAAAACAAAATTTAGCTACATTATTCCTTAAAAGTGACATTCTCGTGAATAGGAATCTGTTGCCTACTCATCAAAACCACATTTATAAGAGTTTTTCATATGAATATTAGCTAATTGATATAGTATTATTTATGTATATTAAATTATAATTATTATTTGTTGTAAGGAGTCGATAGGCACTTATTATAACACATTGACATTATTTGGGTTATTTTGGGTAAGCAATATATTATTTAAGTTAATAAACCATTCATAATAAACCAATAAGCCATTAATATTCAACCGATTGAAATGTAGAAAACAGTTTAAAGGTACACGTTAGGTACACGTTTATAGAATATTGTATTAAAAAGTAATTATAAATTACGTACTTATATCCGGAAATGATACAGACGAGGAAACTGATGGATAATATTATATTATAATACATTGAATAAATAAACATTTTATTATTATCTGAACGGAGACTTATGTTATATATTTTTGTATACTTACAATAAATGCGTATTGTGTTATATAAATATGGTTTATTATGGTAAACATTACCTTTTATTCTTCTTGAAATATTGTTTTATATCTTTTTCTAAATAGTATTTTGAGTTAATATTTTAGCGTCAGTGCGTGTTTGTAAGATTGTTATATTGCTCAAAAAATAGCGTGAGGCTCAAAAAATGTTTAAGGTTAATAGGCGCATTATGACTTTTTGTTATTTTACCGAGCATAAGACCTTGTTTTAGTCCATGATGCATTTTATGAGGTTTATTATTGGATCATAAAATTATTTGATTTGTTTAATGTGGTTTTGATACGTAGCAATGGTTAAATGTCATAAACGACGTGCATAAAATGTTAATACGGTACGTCGTATAACTGTCTAACCGTTAGCAGCTTGTTGAACACAAAACAGGAAAAAATAAAACAGAATAATGATAAAAAAAAAAAAAAAAAAAATGATAACTTATGTGAATATTAAATGAAACGTTGTTAAATTTTATTACAAAAATAATGTGATAATCGATGATGGTGCATAACATTTACTGAGCTTACCGTCGATTCGATTATCATTTGTTCATGTTCTCGTGGGTACACAAACATGCACATGCAGTTAAAAATAATATTTAATTTTACTAACATGCTGTTAATTATTTAATAATATAATGAATTCTTACATTTGTTCTTCGTCCAAAAAGGCAGATTCCAATACTTTAGCAGCAAAAAATAGATTTTTGTGCAATACTTCTGCTGATATCTCTCCCTTTCGCAAGTGGCGCAACAGACAACGCAATCTGAAATGTTAACAGAATAATATTTAAAATTTAAGTAAATAAAAATATAATAACACAATTGACGCATGGCTAGATTTATTTTAAAATAAGGTTGAAAATTGTTTTAATTTATATTTCACTCTAAAACACATTTTATGTTTCTTAGTTAAACATTTTTCATCTCCGTTAAATCATTATTTCTTTACTTCATATTACCGTGCAATATTTTATAAAACATTAAAATACATTTTTATAATTAGGTACCCATGAATTATTAACTGGACATTATTACAGAAAGTTGAGCAATATAAATTTTGATGGCCATAGCACTCTTATAGGTTTATTATTTATATAGCATGTCCGAAAATATATTTTCACTCTTTGTGGTATTTTGGTTGGAGTTAAAGGTAGATTTTACCCATGAACCCTAGTTAATGGCGAGCTTACAGTTTGAAGTGTTCTTTGTATAGTCAAAGGTTAGGTTAGGGGGTGAAAAGATCTTTTTATCGTTTACCTTCAGTTAGAACTCACGTTAATGGATGCTAGTGATGGATAGAAAGTTTTACAGATTTTTTTAACAACAAATTATATAAAAAAAATATAATCATAGAGAATAGTATTGATAAAATTATTTGTTTCACTTCACACTCACATGCAAACGTAACGTAATTAAATATAATATCAAAGTTCAGAAAAAATTGAAAAAAAAATAATATCTAACAATATCTGTAAAACTACAAATACGTCAAGGGCGAGTCAAGTATATATGGTATTATTATTTTATCGAATAACAGAACACTTAAATATTGGACCACTTGAATGACGCTTAACAAATCAAGCCAGATAATAGAGCTTAAACAAAATTTCGTTCTTTAATGTACGCCTAAGAGTAAGAAAATCATGGTTTTCATATTGTTAGTAAATAACTTCTACAATATCAAACATTACTTCTAAAGTATGAAAGTAATAACGATTGATTTATTTTTCAGTGTAGTAATAAATAAATAAATTACAATCTCTTATGGCGTTTGAATAAAAACAATATTTTCGAGTCACCACGAACACTACACCGTAATTAAAATAATAATAATCAGTAATCAGATTCATCGATTACCGTTAAAATTAACTGAAAAAAATTCAATTATGGTTAATGGTGCTTAATACCGAAATGTATACAAATTGATTATTTTAAAGATGAACACTAATTTTCTCAAAAACAAAGTATTAATGTCTTTGGAATTAATATGGTGTTTTGCATAATTTTAAGTCATTGCGAAAAAATATAATATTTAGAAAACAGTTTTATTTATAACTAGTTTATATTGATATAATTTTTAAAGTTTTTCCTTTTTTAAACATTTTTTTCTAGAAATTATTGTGTAATACAAAATATTGTGTAAAAAAAAAAATATAAAAATTTTACAAATATTTGTGAAAATAAGTGTAAATAACTTTTCTTATTTTATTATACTTAAGCTATATTTTCTATTATTCATTATGATTTAAAATACTACCACAACTATAAAGAATCTTTCTGTATGGCTCGGCCAATGTGTAAGCTCCAATTCTAATTCGATTTATTTTATACTTATTTAATACTTAGTTGTATTCAAACGATATATACTAATTACTTGTTTATTTTATACACTTTTTTAAAAATGTTTAAAAATATATTGCTCTTCAATTTGTATTTAATATTGAAACACTGCACACACTTTTACAGAAGACTATAATATTATACACGACTGCACTGCACAAGTATTACTAATAACTCATACGATGTCACATATGCTTTTTTATAATGAATTGTACAATAGTATCTTAAATTACGAATAAAATTACAATATCTTAAAAGTTAAAACCGATTTACCCGTCATTAAATTTATGAGTACTCAAAATATTTTGATAAGCCAGTAAGCCATAATAATTTTGTACATTAAATAATCTATAGACGGTGATAATTATAGAGATAATATTGAGAGTTTAATATGGGTATGTGGATTCGGAATTTCATAACACAATTAGAAAAATAGTTGTTTATTACTTAAAATGTGAAGCAAACAACGCCAGTTAATATGTATTGGATTAACAATAAATATTGTAACTCTTTAAATTTGACAATTTTATTAGATGAAAATTTGTTTAGGTACCTTTTTTTTTTTTTAAATATGCATACAATTGATGTTGCAAGGAAAATTTATTATGCGCAAAGTAAACTTTGAAAGAATGTAATACCCTACCCAGCTAAATATTATTATTTTAACAATTATCTAAAATCATCTTGAAATTTCAGTTAAATACGATTGACAAAACTCAATTTATATATTTTTTTACAACTTTTCTACAATAAATATATATTTTTATTATACAACTTACCATGGTATTTGGTGCTGGCTCGGATAAATAGTGAAAATCAACTTCAAAATGTTAATAAAAAGTTACGATCTTGGAAAGTAGTATAAGTCATTTTTTGGTCTACAATTTTTAGGTCACGAAGAAGTCAAAGATGCGTTTATAGATTTAATCAGCTACGGTAAGACAATGTAAAAGAAAAGAGTTACAGGAAATGTTATAATATATAGGAAAGGTATTATATTGCATGAATAGTATTTTTTTTTAATGTTATTTACAGGAATCGTAAAAACTTGGATTATATAAATCAGTAAAATAAATTTCCGGAACTCATTCAGAAACAGTATTAATTAGGATGACAATATTTAGGACTAAAAATCGGGACAAGAATTAAGTATGAATCGTACTTCCCTGGGTGGGTATTCTGGTACCCATGGGACAATATTACACAGGACCGTATTTTCCCGTGATAAATATATTTATATTATCCCTTTTTATCAGTCCCGAAGTGATACCTCAGTAATAATATACTAACTAGGTAACATTATTCCTATCTAATATTATTCTTGAAATTTATTTTACCTAATATCTTTTTATATCAACCTACTTTGTACGATTTCAGTAAATATAATCAGTTCAAAAACCTTGTATAATACCATTCCTAAATTCTATTATCATTCTTAGAAATATATATCATTCTGTACGAAAAACAATTCCAAATATTTTACTATCGTTAAAATATACGTTCATGATTTATACAGTCCACAAATTCGTGTTCAATAATTTTAATATTTTGTGTAAGCAATGAGTTTTTTTTTGTGCATTTTAAGTGTTTTGTAAATCGCTCGATAATATTGGTAATGTACGATCACGTCATTGCCCGCAACACAGAGTTTGACAGTTAAATCATTAATTCTCGAGTGATGATTACCTGAGTGCTGCCTTATCAACAGCTTCTGACGAATCAAATGACGGCATTGCTTCGAGGCTGAGGTCTACATCGTCCAACATTGATTCGTTCTCTCTAGACAAGGCCATACTATATTCTTCCGAATATGTGCTCTTCTTTTGACTGCTTCGGCGGACAATTGTCAACGCTCCTTGTCCTGAAAATGGATATATAAATACGTTTGTGGTATTTTTCACTAAAAATAATATCGTGTTATTAAAAAAGAGGGAATTCGCTCTGCTGTATGGAAGGTTTCGAGTGTACATCTTAATTAAGTAAGTCCCTGTAATGGATATATTGAATTTGAATTCAATACGCAAAACAATTCTGAGCGGAGAGTCTGTCAACCTATACATATACTATATAATATATAAGAATAGTTTATTATTTATTTATATTGCTGTTGGCAATTTTTTTTCTATTTTTTTATTTTTTTTATTTTTTTATTAGCAGCAACTTAGGCCATTGGGTTGGTTTTTTATTGTGGGGATGATACTGTAGGTTTAAACACGTGTGTTTGTTAGCTTGGCAGAATTTTCTAGTGGGTACTCGTAGGTATCTGGCATGCCCGGATGGGGGGTGATGGCCTCTCTCTCCGGACACCGGGACTGCCCGAAGAGAAGTGCCGCCCGTGGCCGGGTTTCGAACCGGCGACGGTGCGCGTCGCAACCGAAGACTTAGTCCGCTTAGCCACTCCGTCTCCCTATATTTATATTAATGTTAGCCAATAGGCAATATTAAGTTCATCTAATCTTTTTAAAAAATATTGCATGGTTTATTGTATTATTATGATAAATATCATATTATTATATTATTGTTATTAACTTATGATTCAATATCGACATAGTATTTACCATAATATGTTGTATAGGTTCTTGGGGTAAATAGCTTGAATCATATTTTGAACACTTAACTGTGCAAGAAATAATAATATACCTAAGTGTGAGTAGAATATGTCAAATATATTATGACAACAAAATATTTTTATTATCTTTATTTATGTATATTAATTATTAAGAATAACAAAATAACTTAAATGTTTCGTTTAATATGCAATTTTGTTAAAATTTGAACATAAAATGATGAGAAAAAAGTAGCACCTATTTGTACTAAATATTTTTAAATTGCCGAAACAACTCGTGAAAAATGTGTAATAAATTTTTAAGCTGTAGGTATTACAGTCAAAAATCGTATGAACTTTTGGTTGTAAAATGTTATGAATGTTCGTATGTTACCCTTAGTGAAGCATATTACATAACAATTATACTAATACGAATTACATAACATTTAATATTCAGAAATATTCTTATACTTTTGATGTTTTTAATACAAATATATTTATTACTTATTACTTTAAATAATTTATCTCAAAGTCAATTCGTGTAGAATTTGTGTTGTTATGAAACAGTTGTAATAAATATTTTAAAATGGGATGAGAAGTTTTTAACAGTGTTTTTTCATATATTTACTAGTGTTGGGCAACGATATAATTTTCTGTATCGATATCGTTCAGATTTTTCCGATATTGTATCGCGATATCGTTATTTCTACGATATCGATATCGTATCATAAATATAATTTTATGTTTACCTAAACAATTAAAAAAAAACTTTTTGTATTAATTTAACTAAATATATATCACACTAAGGAATTTACTTTATTAAGCTAATTAATATTTATTATTTATTATTGGTACACCGACATCGTACACATTTAACATACATACTTATTAGTTATTACTTATTACTTGGTTATTTTTATTTATAATAATTTTGTTATACATTTTGTGACATTTGTTTTACATTTTTATATTTTATGTTAACCCTTTTTGACTTATCCTTACAATATTGTATTGTAATAATAATATTGTATATCATACAATACAAAACGATATCGATGTTGGAAATTTGTCACGATATCGATATCGTTGCCCATCACTAATATTTACTATAAGATCTATAAAGGCACAACCAATTTTCTATGCTTTTTTTGACTTATAATATAAAAAATATATATTTAATAAGTTTTATGAAAAAAAAAAAAAATTGAAATCAACACAATTTGGATTTTTCTTCTTTTTTATAGTCACGTCCCACTTATTGTGTGTTAATTTAATTTTGGTCGCCCAAATTGCCCAGTGATTAAATACTTTTTTGAAAAATTAAAATGTTCAAATGTTGGTTTTAAACTCATTTAAAGTGTGTTGATTTAGGCACCTCGACAAGTATTAACATAATAATAAACTAGGTACCAACATTTCATATTATTATAAAATCAGTAGCGTCGATCACAAACCTGGTGTGATTTTAGAATTCAGTAAACTAACATTAATTGAGTTATTTCCACACAGAATAATTATAATATTTTAATGTTTAAATTAGTTTGGACACTGAATTTAATATTTATTGTGTTTTTACAGCTAAGGGCATACCATGTTAAAATGCAGCGACTATTGCCAGCAATGAACAATAAAATACTTTTGTACGAGACCGGTCGATTGGTGTAATGCGGTATTTCACCATTAATAAAAAACAAATATTTTAACACGTCCGCGTAGTACGCAGCATAGTCACGATACTATTAACTATTATAATGATTTTATAAACATTTTTTTTTTTTATCATAATTTTAATACATTAAATAATAACTGTGTATAAATTTAATATGCCTAGTAATGGCAGTCCCATTTTACATTTTAATATATTAAATAATAATTATGTATAAATCTAATATGCCTAGTAATGGGACTGTCAATCTAAAAATTTAATCAAAACGGAAATCCAATTCATTAATTTTAAGAAAAATATCGCAAGCAAATATAAAACATATACTTTTAAAATACCACAGTTAGCACATGCTATTTTACTAATTATATGTTGTTTAAGAATACTCGCAAAAGCTGTCTCCACTCTCCGTCTTACAAACGGACAATGAAGCAAATTTTTGGTTCTGTTGCTTCAATTTCGGGTTTTAAGTTTTATTTTTTGATCACTTATCATTAGACTTAAAGGTAAGCAAATTGGCCACTTATTACGCCGTTTTGTTTTTTTATATTTTAATTTTTAAGCAAACTACCTAAATTAAAACCAACAAATAGGTAATTTTTTTACTTTTAAGTTAGATAAAATGTCAATTCAATCTCATATTAATGTTAACACAATATTGAAACTTTTGTATGAACATTAGCGATGTTGTATACGTTTGTAAGACGGAGAAAATATGTCTGAGTTAATAATATTATTAATAACTTGTAAAATAGTTACTTAAATTCATGAATTTGTGAAACCGTTTGTTAAACTATAATACCTATAATAATTAATCATTTGATTGATTAAACTATATATTTTATATGTTATATGTTTATTGAATGGCATGAATAAATTTCAAAATATCATCACATCTTCAAGTATCTATTAAAGTTTCAATTCTTTTATTTATGTCATATTTTTCATTTTCATTGTCAGGGCTGATTTGAACGAACTATACGGTGGTAGGGAGTTGAATTGTTTGACTTCGAGGAATAATAAAATATAATTTTTCATTAGCAATAAATTTTAAAAATGTATGAATTAATAATTTAGGTTAAAATTAAACTGAAATAGGTTCTTCGCGTTTGTATAATAATAGGTTTTATCCAATAAATAATTATTAAAAAAAAATTAAAAATATAATTATTTGCAATCAGAAAGTATTTACAAGTAAAAAATATTATCCAATTTTTATATAAATATTTTTTTCTCTTAGAATCAACCATTTTTAGATTAGAATTTTTATATAATTTTAATCAAGATTTTTATATTAAATTTCAGCAAAGATAAATTTTGTAAGTGACTTGCAAATTTTGTAGATTTTTAATAATTATTAACAATACATATTTTAGTGTCTGAATGTCCTTTCGTCTGTTACTCTAATTATGGTATATACCAACCGTTGCATTATGTTCAGATTTGGTAAGATGTATTAAGAATATTCTAATGTTTTGAATGTAATATTCAATAGAGAATCCATTTGACCTATTTTTTAAATGATAAAATAGTCAGTTATTTTGGACAAAACTCTTCCTGGTGGAAATAGTTTGAGTGAAAAAAAAAATCTTTCGAAAAAATAACTTAACTTAAATGGAATTGAAAGCACACGAAATAACGTTTCAGTTGTCAGCATTAATTATTTGAAATGTTTGTAAGATAATGTGGTCAAAGTGTCTATAATTTTACCTACTTGAAAAGTTTTTATATCAAATATTGTTTATAAGTGAATTTGAAATCTAAATAACTAATAAAGAGCTACTTATAGCTACTTACTATAGCTACTTACTATAGCTACTTACTCACTATCTACCTTTGTCCTTTAGATGTGTCGTTATTTGGATCAATACCTAATTTACTCATGGTAAATTGCATTAAACTATCCGCAAGACTATTCATGTCTTATTATCAATGTAAGATAAATTTATAATAGCGTATTACTCAATAAAATCAGTGTAGAATTACCTATATTAGGTTCTTCGACTGTTTAAGAAACAATTTTAATTTACACCATTGTTCATAAAAATCAACATTTATTTTATTTAAGTTCTTAAGCTTGCAGAATTCTTTTGTTTTTTTATTCAGATTTCGATTATAAGTGTCACACAGACAAACAAATCGTGACGGACCTGTTCATTGAAATTATTATAACAATATGGTTATATTATATTATAATATAATATTAGGCTGCTACGAACTAAGTTAAAATAAACATTTTTAAAACGAATTGAATTCCGAGTAATTTTAAGTATTGAGTCCATGGTTTAATACTAACTGAGTAACGTCCAAGCGCGACACTGAGGGAGGATGGGGTGACCCCCTCCCCCGTAAGTCATGAGATGTTCTGTTTTTGCTAATAGATAAATACATTTCATAAATGTTGTTAATTGTTAAAAGTGATATTCATATCTAAAATGTTCCCCCCTCCCATGGAATTAACCTAAAGACGCCATTGGTCTCATCAAACTTAAAAAAACAACTTTCCCAGATTTACATGGCTGTATTATATCAAAAAGTTGGTATGATTAAAAATGTGTTTTTTTTTTTATGTTAATTTTGTAAAATTTGATTAATGTGTGTAACATATTATGTATAATTCAGTTGTCACTTGCTTATAAATAAATATAGGTAATTATAAATAAATTGAATTTCTTTTATTGGCAAACATTTTACTCAAAATAATCCTAGACTCAATAATATTGAACGAAAATTGCACCTATTAGTTAGCGAAAAATATACTAATTATATTGACTCAATATAATTAGTATATTTTACGTTAACTAATAGGTGCAATTTTCGTTTATACCCGGAACTCAATAAATATATTATATTTTGGCCGTTCAGATATGTATAGGTAGTAGGTACTCAATTACTATGCACTGTAATGTCAGCAGTTATTACCTGTCGTTTGCAGTATAATCACACTGCTTATACAACCAGTATTATTGTCTTTTATATTTTATATCCAACATAATCAAAATTATTACACCAAAATGTGATATTGTATTGTAATCATTATATTTATTGGACGAAACTGTAATCGCTTTAATACTTTGGCAATAATAAATTTAGAAATGTTGAGCTAAATAGTTTTCTTTGATGTAAGACTTCACATGATATGCTAACGAATATAATCGACTACCATCCCTGGAACTTAAATTGCTAATGCATACCAAAAAGCGATGTAATTTGCATCCTTTATATACATTTAGTAAAATTAAAATTTGATTTCCTTGTTAACCGAAGCAGAGCATTTCAAACTTTCAAAGTCAGTACCTAGCTATTCAATAATTTATCTATCTATAACGACTTACAATAATATATATCGATTAAAAAACCGCACTACACATTATACATGACGTCTTGAAGTCTACACTTTTTGTATCATTTAACTTAAAATCTATAAATCATTATAATAATAAAAATAGTAATATTTTTTTTTAGATTCTGAACGGTTACAATGATTATTTGATATATTTTTTTGTGTTTTAACACTTTTTTCTTACAGGAAAAATGATTCAATAACATTTCTTACATTTTAATTTTTTTTTTTTAAATGTTTAAAATATAATATAAGGTTTCTTATGTAATATGTAATATTTAGACTTAAATAAAAACACAGGATAACTAATAAATGGTGGACCGTACTGAGTGTGGAATGGTCCAATATACATATATATATATATACACATTAGGCATATACTTACACTCCCTCATACACCACACATATTCAACACCTCTCCGGCCAGCCGTTTAGTAAAAACCAACTATCAATTATCAACGGCGCCAGACGACACCACATTATCACTCATAATAAACTTCAAGACCCCGACGACATCTTTCCGATATAAACGTAGGGACATCAGAACACAATAAATTACCTACCAGCGGCACCTTTGTCATACCACTGAAGACAGAAAGTCATAAACACATCAATACGTAAACGCAGACATCGATGTACCAGAAGAAGGGATCACACCAAAGTCACATTATATAAGGACCCTACGGGATCGACTCGCCGAACAGTCTTTTTACAAGATCACCCGATGCACAATATCCACGCCAGTCAGCGTCACGATACATTTTCTTTGCTGTTCAAGAGGAGTATCCACAAACATAAACTCAGACGTATATGTATATTGAATCATTTCAAAATTCAGTATGACCACATAATTAATTATCCCTTATTGCTCACCAAATTCACTTAGTCGTTTCTTTTAATTTATCTATATAAATATTCCCCTACTATACAACCCTTGTGACTATTATCGTGTAATAGCGTGCTACTATAATTTAATCATTATCAGATCGTAATTACGTTTACTTATTTAGGATACATAAGCATAATTTTAAGTGCTCAATAACTTAAATTACTTTCGGTTGTCCGTCGACTGTGTACGACTGCTGCGAGTGTAGGGATTTCTAAGAGCATAAGATAATAGTCACAATCATAATAATTAAAACACGGGTTCTTATTACCACATACAACGAGGCTCAAGAAAGGAGCGTCACACACATAATATTTTATAAGCCTTACGAATCAAAATGCATATATTGTCGCCGTGATATCAACCATCGAACACTACCCCGGAGGAACATAAATCAGATGCAGAGAATCACTCCAGTCGTCTCTACAAAGGCACCAGCAACCGGAATTACCAGCTGCGTCCCCTCATTCATTGAAATAGGTCGTCAACCCCGCTTGTTTATTTTATGCCACGTATTTTCTTGCCACATCGTTGTTAACAATCATTACTTCACCTAACACCATTCCTCCCCTTAACACCTTAATTTCTCCTACTACACTTATACGTGTTCATTGTAATAATTTTATAAAAAAAATAGCATTAACCCACTTTAAGTATTTTCGAGGTTTTGAATTTCAAACGTTGAGAAATATCCTGGAATATTTGATCATTATAAGAAAATCGAATTTAGTTTTTCTGTCGTGATTCCAAAAAAAAAAGTTTAATATTCAACAAACGTTAAACAAATGTAAGCATCAAAAATTCTTCCAAACACTATACATTTTAAATAAATTGGGATACTTTTCGAGTAATTTATAAACATTTTAAATTGTCACCTTTATTTTGTTTTTATTTGACTCGTGTATGATAAAGATTTGGTTTTTCAGCAAAAAAGCTTTTTAATTTGATACGAGAGTACATGAAAAGTTTTTTTACAGCAATTATTAAAAATTATCAAAAACACAATATAGTTATATGTACCTACATTGTTTTTCTTTTATTGGTGTCTGAATTTCAAATTTTGATAAAATCCGTTGAAATCCAAAAATTAAAATTATGTAATTTTTATTTTCATACCTTGGAATTGAAAACTAATTACAAGGTTTTTCATAAATCTTGGTAACAAGAGTTTAAAAAAAAAGAAAAGTAAAATACATTTTTAAGAGTGTAAATTTAAAATGTAGACAAATTTCTAAAAAATGGTGAATTATTTTGTAGACGTATTGGCTGACAGTTTGTCTTCGCTCAGAATCGTTTTTTGTCGTATACATTGATGTATCATTGAATTAACACATCCATTACAGTGATCTATTCGATGTCGACGTGCACATGACATCTTATATACCTACAGCAGAGTGGTTACCTACTTGTTAGCTATTTTATTTTCACTTTTAAAAACGTTTTATCGTATTATAGGTTTTCTATCTCTGATTTGATCCTAAAAGTTATCTGAATTTTCGAAAAATCCGCTATCGTTTTACTATGAGGAAAGTGACTTAGTACCACAAAAAATAAAACGAAATAGAGAAAAAACTGATGAAGATCGATTTTTTTCGAACTGGTGGGGTCAACATCAGATGAGATCAAAGTTAATATTGTCAGTATGGACTGACGGTCGTTACGACGTATGTGTTGATAAAAATTCATAATTTTTATAATGTAATCCACCAACCACATTAAATATAATAATACGCTTCGCATTTATTTCCTTCATTTTTTAAGTTCGATCAACTGCATATTATTATTTCCACTCCAGATCGCACGATACTGTGCAGAAACAAAAATCACGTGGCGATCCTGTCGTGAACCACGCTGGTCTTCGGCCAACGGTAAATATAATAATATTACAAGTAATAAATAACAAAATATATTATAATATTTTATTTAAAATATATTATACGTCGTTCACACATTGCTTTTCGCTCTAAATATATAATACGCACTCCTGGATGAATAGACTATATATTGTAATAAACCGTGACCGGAGAAACGAATCGGTTTGACCGATTGACAAAGTCGACCCCATCGTGGCGTGGGGACACGGTGGGTAAATGGTGGTTGGACGGTGGGTGAGTAATACGAACGGTGTGTCCCGCAAAGTTCCGTAATATATTTTATCTACTTACGAAGTTCACTCGGCGTATATACAGAGAGGTTCGCTGAGCATGATCCTCATAATAATCGATGATTATTGAACGTTTGATTTTTATATTTTTTTTAATGTACACTTAAAGATCTTTATTTTCTGTAACTCATATTATTTTGTGTCACTCGAAGAGGATCAGTGTGGCGATACAAACTTTTTTCTTTTACAAACGAGAACAATCATAATATTTTACTGTTTAGTCGTCATACAAAAAGGTGGTATCTATAATTGACGTCTAATCGACCGACAACATTATAATTGGATTTCGATGAGACAGGTCTTATGTTGGAAAACGAATCTTGATTAATTAACAATATTGCTGTAATATTATTATTTTCTTATCGATATAATTTATATTCGTTTGTTTTTTCCACTGAAATATCTATGGATGATCGTAAAAGTCGTATTTTTATTTTTAATATAACATAAACAATTATTTTAAAAACATTTAAAATCGTCAGCCTAATAGTCTAACCGTGATCCTAAGGTTCACGCGATATAAAATTGTATATCGCTTCGAGTTTCTCGAAAATAGTTATCATAGGAATTATATGTATTGTATTTGAATACAACCAGTATTTGGAATGCACCAGTTAAAAATAAACCATTCTTTATTTTAATTAGATATTCTAATGTTGATTTACGTGTCAATTCTCCCCCACTGATAATAATAATTATAGTTACCAAAATATCGTCAAATTTTTGTATATTAATCTCCTTAAACACGACCAACTGTAATCGAAACTTAAACAGATGCTTTTTTTTACGTGTCTAAATCGTAAATCGCCTAAATATTCCGTCTGATTAATCAATTTATGTGTAACCTTCATTGTATTCTAAGCCTAAAAAAGTCATTTCCTTAAAAGTGTACAGTTAAAATTAATGGTCGTCATGTTTTGAAAACGAGGAGTTTGTATCGCAAATGAACACCAACTTTAAATGACACAGAAAATACAAACCTTGTTTGAAAATATTATAGTTTTTTATAGGAATACTTAAAAATTCCAAAAATCAAAATGTGTTAAATAAACGCACAGTCTTTATAGAGGAAACAGGGGTGACGAGCGTGTTTGTTGAATCACTCTGTATTGAAACCGTTTTCTCCCAATTAATTGACGCCAATATGTCTCGTCCGACATTCTGCAGCGTACTCGGTCTTGTCGGGGCCGAGTTTCCCACGCGTGGAAAACACATTATCTCCTTTCGCCGATCACGACCTCAAGTGTTTTACTATACTCCACATATTGTATGCTGCCTTTAAATTTGTTCAAAATTGTGCTACACAACGACTTACAAATTATACACGTGTTAGCTCAGTGGTGTACGCAGTGAAGGAGCGCTAAATGCTGACACTCCCATAATTGTCCTCATTGTTATCACCTTTTTACTATTTTCTATTTATCAAGTTTCAACTGTAGTAAACTCATAATTAAGGATTTATATAGTTATATACGTCTCAACGGATTAGCTAATATAAATAAATAATATAAATGAAAAAGAAGAATTGATCAAAGTTGAAGTTGCGCAAACCTCACCTGAACGTTTAAAATTATTAGAGTAAGCAAAATTAAAAACAAATTGTATTTTATTACTCATTATTTTTATGAAAAAAAGTTTTTTTTAAACATATTTTCGTGTATATTTAATGTTTCATATCAGTAAGAACTAAGAAGTATCCACTTTATTTTTCAAACCTAATCTTCTCATTTGTATGATAACTGTAAATAATTATTAATTTTCAAGTCCCCGCACATTGAAAATCCTTCATTCGCAATAGTTACTGTTAGATACTGCAGACAAAGCGAAAGGTGTCGAAGAAAATGTTAAATATTTGCCAATATTTTCACGCATTTTTTCCCCACATATCGGCACTGTCTTTGTAGTCAAATAACTCTAAGTTCTATACTAATTATGTAGGTAACCTTACTTCAATGATGTATAGACAATATGAATACTTGATAAATATATTTAAATTCGGAATACCATTTTACGGTTTATTTGATGTTTTCTCGTTACTTTGTACGATATAATATATTAGCCAATACGCCCGTGTGTACAGACATCACAGGCCATAAAATATTTTTTAAACATAATTTCAAATATTTATGACTAATACGACTGTAAAACCGTAAAACTTTAGTCCTAAACATAGAAAACTGTAGTAAGTACATATTTTATTATTCGTAGTTATATAATAAAACTCGAGTTAAAGGTGAATTGAAATTTTTTGCGCATTTCATGTCCAGGTATAATGCGTAGTTATTTATAATATTAAAATGACTTGATATTAAAAATAATAATTTATAGTTTTAAATTTTTAGCGATAACAATTATGGCAATAATAAGAAGTCTTACATTAAAATTTTTAATGATTCTCCATAAATTATTCTGTTACCGGTATTGTTTGTAATAAATGTGTATAAATGAAACAAGGACACAAGTTCACCCAGTTAAGCAAATTGTCATGAATTTTTTCAGTTGGTTTATAAAAAAAAATATGAACAAGTAAATACGTTGGTGTATTCCTACGAACGTAATGTATGAAAATGCACGTTTTGAGAAAGGGTCTTTATTAAAATGTTCTGCCATTTTCGCCATTATTGAACTTCCAACGTCTTATTTAACTGTGTAAAAACTATATCGTCAGTTAAAATGAGACGATCGTTGATTGATAATACAATTGTTATTTATTTTTTTTTAATTCTACGGAACTATAACATTTGACTTTTAGAGAAAGACGTTTATAGTTTGTATATACGAAAAATAATAAAGTTAGTTTATTATTTTTTCAACGAATCGCGCTACAGTAAAATGTCAATTACGATGACAGCGATCGTTGTATTTCAGTTTGATAGTTATTTAATGATATTTTAATACTCCAAATGTTCTATAATTTGTTATTTTTTTTAGAAAAATAATTTTCCTGAAATAATTTTTAAAATATATTGTCATTTGTCGTCTCATTTCATTTATTTATCATAGTAATCAAGTACTAAATGAACTAAATGTATATGGTCTAGTTTTAGTGAATGGTACTCTTAAATCTAAGTTATATTATATACAACAGTTTGTAGGTATCTAATCACTTATTAAGTTTTTTCTTATTCTTTTCTGTATTGTTGAGAAATGGTCAAATATATTAATATTATTCACCCGACAATATAGAATAAGCTAAGAGATACAATTGTCATACTATTGTTTTTATCAGAAATCAGTAACGCAAATATTTATTCAAGCCAAAGTTAAGAAAAATCCAAATTAATTTTTATAGTTCTATAAATATTAGCTAATAAATAGCTTATTATCATAAGAATGGATATGAAACTATTTATGTCCATTATAAGTATGAGCCCCTAATAAGTATCTAATCGATGTTTTAATCCTTTAATTTAAAATTTGTGATATATATTTTTTGTCACACTTGCACCGAAAGTTTGGTTTTCGATAGCGGTCGAAGCGTTGGAAAACATCCTTTTTCCGTCCAGTGGGCGGTAAAGTGGGAATCCCCAACAGTGCCGGGTGGTAAAATGGAAATCCCGAAAAGTGCTGGGCGCACATATCACGCGCGAATCCCCTGTACAACTAGACACTGAAATCTATACCACGGCCCTTACAAAACATACATTTTTGGTTACATCTTATATTCATATTATGACCTCCACGCGTGACGCTTAAAATAAATAAAACTAAATCGTTTCTTTCATGAAATATTGTTGTCGTAGAATTATGATATAGTTATTGCATAAAAGATCATCCCTGAATTACCTTTGCTGTGATCAATGAATGGAGAGGCGTAACAAAAAATAGTATGTGTGGCTCGTGTGGGAAGGTAATTTCAGTCTTGGACGAAATAGCTCGATTCCCGCCCTTGCCACACAATATACTATTTTTATACTTAGTTTGTTTTATGCAACACACGTAATGATACAATTTAAATGCTAAATACCGAGTAAAAAAGAAGTACCTGCCAACAGAATGTGATTATACAGTTATTATATTATAATATAAGCAATGAACAAAAATTAAACAAAACCAAGTCTGATAGAAAAAAAAACAAAGAATATTAGTTAATAGAAAGTAAAAGAAACATATTTGGCAGGTATCGATTAAATATTAATAGCTCAATAAAAACATATTTTTAATCTACAGAAACGATTTGTAATTAATTATTTAATTTGAA
This sequence comes from Acyrthosiphon pisum, assembly GCF_005508785.2. Classification (NCBI taxonomy): domain Eukaryota; kingdom Metazoa; phylum Arthropoda; class Insecta; order Hemiptera; family Aphididae; genus Acyrthosiphon; species Acyrthosiphon pisum. The sequence goes on from NC_042493.1 coordinate 51,464,033, forward strand.
TTGGTAATATGAATCGTTAATGACGTGTAATTATACAAAGTTCTTTTTATGGCTATATATTTATTAATGATTCAATTAAAAATTAATTCTCGTTAAATCGATTTCATTTATAATAATAATGTAAGAATTCTCTATCTACTTATATAGTAGTATTATTATTACCTACTTTATATTAATAATATTTTCATCATTGGATATTATCCAAGATAATTAGTCTTCAATTTACATTTGTCTTAAATCTTAAACGTAGTGAATCTCATGGTACTTACTCGAACTTTGATCTGAGTCTTGTGAGCTACTAGCGCCTTCGTTCGTGTCCATAAATACTGGGTCATCTCTATTTCCGTCAAACGGATCATCAGTGTCTGGTGGGCCTGCCACTGGAACAATAAAAACAAAAGGTTGAAGTTTTAATTCTCTAAATAAATTGGTTATCACATAACAGTAATTGTATAATGTTTTTATGAGACATTTTTGGATACACGAGTAGGTTATTCGAAGGTAAGTGATAAAAAAATACCAATCAAATGAGCCGATGACCTGCTACGCCGTAGTACCAAGTTTTATCAAAAAGGTAAGTGGAATAAATATTTACTGTTTTTCATTTGATCCTGTGAAACAAAGTATGCATAGCTTGTAGATCTACAACTACAACAGATACCTTTGAGCACTATTTTTGAGTTTTCCAACTCGATGACAACCGACCCAAATCACTTAAGTTTTGGATACGTTAATAAATTATTCGTAATACGACGTAACTGTAAGTTCGTTAATAACATTTTGATATTTCAACATTTAGGAAAAGGACAAACTTTCCATGTGTTATTTGGGCTATATAAATTACGTAATGCTTGATTAAAATATTTTTATTTCTATCTCAATTTATTTTATTGATTATTAAAACTAGACGGTTTTATGCAAATACCGTAATGTACAAAAATATTGTAGTAAATATGGAATCTTTAGACAACAAATTTATCGTGTTATAAATGTGCAATAGTTAAAATGTCATGCTATCGCGCAGCCATTTATAAATAATCTGTTTATAGTTTTATGTTTTCAAAATTGAAAATAACTTGACGAGTTTTCTAATGCGCCCATAATCATTGATCAATAAATTCATTTCATCGATAATTTAACTTATAATCCATTTTTATAGAACTTTTTGGGCTATATAAACTGTAATAATTCCCAATTAAATGTATATTTTTATTTCCATCTTATTTTATTTTATTGGATGTAGAAACTAAACGAATTATTTTTGTCAAATGACATAATGTATAGAAATAGTGTAGTACAATAAAAGTTATGAGATAAATAAATAGGAATATTGAATGAACAAATAAATGAATTAGAAATATTATAATTATCAATAAATCATCAATAATATAACTTATTAATGTTACGTTTTCACGCAGTCTTTCATAGATAATCTGTCATGGGTATATTCAAATACTCATGTGAAGATGACGTTGGGACTTGCAAGTGGTGTATCTATCTAACATACGCGTAACTTTGAAAATCTACTTATCGGATTCTTATAACAGCATATTCATAGCTAATGTTAGAGTAAATTTACATACTAAATTTGTTGTAGATAACTTATATTATAGGATGTGATCCAGCAAAGAGTTTTTTTTTTCAAATTTGTGTTTTAAAACTAATACTTAATATGAATTTGAAAAAGAAAAAAATATTTAAGTATCTACTGCCTCATACGGTTTTATTATAAAATTAAAATATGAAAAAATTCACAGAAACCACACATCATGTGGGCATAACGTCCTCCTATTTTAAGTATTATAATCAGCTAAAAATGTACGTCATAATTCATAACTCATTAATAGGAATTACTTACCGATGGATAATGTACCTATGCGATGGGAAATGGTCGCTAAACCATTTTTTTTTTTATTATCATTATAGGTCTCCAGGCCAATTTTTACTTTCGTCAGTAGATCTTACCTGGCGTTGCTCAAGTTAGTCCGGTTAGGTATCTATATCGTACTTTTTTAATATTTAAGTGTGTTCGCAATAGTATCACTAGTAATTTTGGTGGGTGAATGTAAGGTCTTATACAAGGTAAAAAAGTGTTAGTCCCAACACGGCAAAAAAAGTGGTTTATGTATAAGTTCCTAGAAAGTAAAAAAGGTTTGTATGTAAGTTCCTAAATGGCGAAAAAATATTATTATGTATAACTATATAAAAAATACCATTACAGGTACATTTCAATATTTTATAATTCAATAATAAATTGAAAATGTATAGAAAACCGATTTTTACTGGACATCAAGGGTTATTCATGACATAATATTATATTACACACGTCTCGATGAGCGTCAAAACCTAATCGAACCCTACCCTAACCTACCACTCATCTACTGCTCATAAAGTCATAACCATACATTTTACACCGTTAAATACAACACACATTTTGTCTAAAGTTAAAAAGTGGAATCAGGAGTTTGATTTACAGTTTGAAATGATATATACGAGTATAAACAAGTGTTTTTATTGAATAAATCTGTATAATTAATAATGCCAAACTTTGTCCCTGGAAATTTTTATTTTTACGATGAAGTGAATATTTGTGTACATCGTTGGTAAATTATAGATTGTGAACCTTTATTGCTTATGTGAAAACTTGTATCATGTCAATCCACTATACGAAGTCCAAAAGAGACGAATGTACATATTATAATGTTGTTACAAGTTTTTGGTAATTGATACCTACTTTGCAGTAGGTATTTAATTTTTTAATTTTCCGGAAAAACGTGTATATTAACAATCTGCGGAAAATCGCCAAAATATGTCTATTTCTATGAAATGATTAATTTCTACGATTTTGATTAAATATGATAATTTTCTGCAGGTGTAGGGTAAACGATAATATGATTTTATATAAATATATGCGTGTGATTTTGGGAAAACTGCAGTGCGGTATTGATGTGGGGTACCTACAGAGGTGTGCGAATTTGAACTACGACCTTTTTTTTTTTGAAGTGAGTGTTATGACGTTTACCGATCTCGGATATCACGTGCGATACGTACTTTAAATAAACATATTGGGAAAATCGTGTGGCGATTTCGAAGACGACTCTCCGGACGAAACTCGGAAATATTGAATCTTCGGAACTCCGGTGGCGTTCGCATGTGGGTTATAATATATATATATATATATGGACGAGCGCTATATTTTGGGTTTCCACACAAGTGCCCGCGCAATAAAATATATATATTATTATTTATATAGGTGTATATTGTGCGCGATACGAACGATATTTCTTACGGTGTTTACGGGACGCGGCCGAATAGGTTTTTTCATTTATATATATAATATACTTCCGTATCCGCGTTGCGTGTCCTGGTTATTATTCGAATAAATCGTTCGGTGATTTGTCGCCGGTTCGAGTCATTTCACACACGTTTTGGCCCGGTAACACGCGTATACAAAAATTGCGCACGCACGTACCCACACACCCACACACACACCCACACACACATACACACACACACACACACACACACACACACACACACCCACCTACACTCGCGCAAGCACACACTCGGGCAAGCGACACGACACCAAAACGGTTTGACTGTGCCCCGTTGGTCGGGAATAAATGACTAACGAATAAAAACGGCGACGTGTCAGACGTGATAAATGGTGGTTGAGAAAAAAAAATAATAATAATAATAGTACAAAAAAGGCGAAGCCGAGTAATAATATATATAATATATATATAGCATATATAAACGAGTATGTACACAAAACGGTGCGTGCTTGCGTATTATTTTTATTATTATTATTATACTCCGGTGGTGTCTGTCGGTACATATAAATAATATGACGCGGATGCGCATATTTCGTATGCCGTTCCAAACCTAACGCGTGTTCGGATGACAAACTGTGCGATTTTCGTTTTAACAGAAAAACAAAAACGCCCACCGACCAGGCGGCGCGCGGGGCCTTTGGTTTTCGACTTTTATCGTCATCGTTTTAATATCATAATAATATTATTATTGTAATATTTATTTCGCTAACTGTATAGTGTTGCGCACGCCGTAAATACTCGGGTATATAATATTTTATAACATTTCGCTTTTTTCTTTTTAAGGCCGTAAAAAACATAATTTACAGCCTTATATTTTAAGTGATTTCAGAACACCCTCGATCCAAGTTCGACTCCGTTAAATAACTGTTCAGCTCCTCTGTGGGTGATGCGTATTTGGTGATGCGTACACTGTAGGGTAGGTATCTTTAACACGAGGCGTAAGAACTAGTGATGCAAAGCATTGCGTTTTGAATAGCTTTCCACTATGTACATTATACCTACATACGACCTACTCTTCGTCGTCCACCGGCTACGAATAGCCTCGATGATGCGGTTTTCGTATTACATGCACTTAATATGCACCCGATGATCATAATAATAATAATTATTACAACATAATCTTTGCGTATTCCCTTTTATAATTTTCTATCGTGTGTGCACATGAGCCACGCTTGCTTTGGAAAATTTTTTGGTACTATTATTATTATTTATTATTATTTTTGCACACATACCATAATATTATACTCAGACCAAACGCGCGAACAATAGAACATGACACGGTCGCCGGAGGGCGTTTTGCCCGTGTCGTGAGACATTGTCGTCGCTCCCAACGCCGTCGTCGATTATAAATGTTTGACACTATTCACTGTATAGAGAAACACTGCAGCAGTATAAGCGTAGAAATTACTTTAGACGGTTTCCGCTTTTTGTTTTTCGAGTTTCGTTTACAAAACAAACAAACAAACACACACACACACACACAAACACAGTAGTAAAGACATTATGCGAAAAGAAATAACACAAATATATTATACATAAGACGATATCGTTTAAGGGAAGCCCAATTGAATTATTGAGTTTTCGAATATTGAGAGCTTTATTACAATACCTACGTATTATTTTCATGTTTTTAAATTTTTTAAATTTTTTTTTCAAACATAACGATTAACGGAAAAACGTATTATGTACTTTTGGCACGAATGTCGTATTATCAATATTTTAATATCGGAAACAAAAGTAAAGTCTTATTTGATGTCGTGATAACTGAAAACTTTTTTTTTTTTTATTAAACATAGTGTATTTACAATCTATACAAAGGTATAATCAGTAAGTGTGATGACATAATAACAAAATAACATTAATAATAGAAAAGGAAGGCTCCCACCAGTGCCACCTGACCAGAAATGAAATATAACTGAAAACTATAAAAGAAAATAACATTTTTATATTTTGGTGATATAATTAAATAATAAAAAATTACTTATTACAAATTATAAGTTAGAACGGTTTAGTAACTACATTTAATTTACATGAAAATTGTGTGTTATAAAGTGATTTGGAAATATTTCGTTTTCACATTATTATTCATAGAGGATAATAACCGAACATGAGAAATAGTATCTCTCAACTATATCTAACATATAAAAGTCATAAATAAATGTTGATATAAGAATTTACACATAACTCAATACTTATATTTTTGAAAATTATTGTACGTTTTACGGAGCTCCTCAATTTCACGAGCAATTAAAAATCTTGTGGATATGGTGTGTTGTGGTTTTTTTTCAGATTAACGTTCAGGGGGCAATAAATCGAATGCTAAAATAGTTTATTATGTCATAAATATTTATAAACTTAACAGCGATAGAAAATGATCGTTCGTATTTGATGATAAAAAAAAGTAAAATGTGAAAACACGCGTTTAATTACATTCGTCTCGTAAGAAAACAAACCATTTGAGATTTGAAATGCGTCCACATAGCTTAAAGTTGGTACGTATATTTACAGTATAATAATATGGTATATGGTAAAAATGCCAAAATAGATGCCAAATGTAAAACCAAAATAAGACATCGACCACATAAATATTGTACCTATGGTAAATTATTAAACGTTGACGAGTCGTTATTGTGAGTTGCGACAGACTAATAATATCAGGCGAGCGCCTCTTCGATGTCACCGTCCGAAACGTTTTATAATTCAATACCATAAAAAACATAATATTTAGGACGATGTGGCGAAAAGTGAAAACGACCAGTGAACGGCATAATATTATTACATCGTCCAAACTTTGGACTCTAAAAGGAATTTAATATTTCTACCACGTGCTCGTTTCTCAAACACTCGGCGTTGACATTTCCATCATTTTTTTTTCGCAAATATTTTTGCGTGCGATCGGCTTCACATATTTTGCATGACGATTTGAAATGTTTGCTCTCCTCATATTATATGGTTTATATTGTTAAGCGTAAAATAAAAAAAAATAATACGATTCACTGTCTGAAAACGATCCGATTATTTAATCACACATACACGACGATACCTATTAATAATAATATTAATATTGGAGATGTGAGCTCCGTAAATTTATTAAAACAAATTTTCCCAGTACATTTTTTTACCGTTCTAAATACCGATTGACCAGTCAATTTATATATATTTTGACATATATCTTAAGATTTTTATAGCAATTGCAATATATTTATGTTACGTTATTGATACAGCGTTCTCTTATCTCCTAAATCACATTTCAGTACAATAGTCATTAATTATCATAGGCCATAGCCCATTCATATGTGCATGTATGGTTAGAACTCACAGGTTTACAACCATGGATGTAGTCATATAGTTTCAATAATAAAATTGTACATTATTATCTAGGTTAATAAGACATATTATCATTATTATATAATGATTTATAATAATCAAACAGACTCTTAACAGTCTTACCTTTATATATTTAAGATTGTTTGCTCATATTAATTTTATGAAAAATTGTATTGGAAGAGTAATTAGTTAGAAGTAATATTAGACGTATTAAGTACATTTGTAAATTTGAATAAAACCACTCTTCGACTTCAAAATAATGGTGAAAAATTCCATGGCCAAAAATCAATTTAGAATATAATTTTATTGTTCGGTTAGGTTAGGTTATTCAATTTTTTTCCCGTAAAATTCACATCACTAATTATTATCATCACTGTTGTGTCATTATTTCGTCGTAGGTAAAATCGCAGACGGTTCGTTCTCGGAGACTGCATTATAATAATATATTATAACGACCGCGAGAGCCAATCTCCGACCCCGGTCTTTTATTACGGCCGTCGACGTCTTCGTGTGTGCGCCACGTCTACTTTGGGGTTAGGTCGACCCGAACAATGTATATATATATACACGTTGAGGGTTGAATGGTGGGGGGGAGCACAAAGCGTTTTGACGATTCATCATTTACGCGGACGACGACTATACACAACTATATATACTACTAAAACTGGTAACTACCTACTGCAACAACTATCAGCTATACTATACAATATATATATATATATACGATAACAACTCTACTGCTATTATTCTACATCATCGTGACACGCGCGCACACACGCAGGGCGATCTCGTACGAGGCCGGCGGCAACGGCCACGGTGCGATGTTATTTTATATATTATTATTATTATTATTATTATTATAATGCGGGTGGTGGGTATAAATTGGTATGCTGGTGGGGTGGGCACGTGACTGTGCGTGCGTGTTCGGAAACGGGTAGAAGGTATAGAGTGTTAGAGTGTAATATTAAAATGATACACGCGTATGTCGGTGTATAATATACGGTCCGAGATTAATATAATATTATTATAATGTGAGCACGTGTATGTGTTATTATTTTATGTACCTTTTGCGATCCTTCTGAGATCGGGAATTAACCGATAAATATGCCGTGTAACTATTATCACCACCGGCTATTCGTACTGGGAAGAATTTTTTGTCGTGTATCATTTTTTCCCTGAAACTCGTCTCAATCGCATCACCAGCTCCTACTTGTATATAATATAACATAATATTATATAGTAGTTACATACTATCGAGACATTGTCCGAGGGAATTAAATACCGTATGATAATATTATGCTGCCATAAAAACCGTAGGTAGTTTTCTAATATGCACACGTTTTTATTAAAAGCCTATTATACGACCAAGGCCATCCCGTTTAAAAATATATTAAGATATTTATTTGAACGTTGATAAAATTATTCTGTACGAATTCTATGGTAGGCACAAACATTTGAACGCAACAAAGAATGCTTTTACTAGTTATATTATAACTTATTGAACAAAATATAATTTTGAGTTTTTAATATATTTTGATTGGTAGTTTTTTATGATATGAACAAGTAAATAATGTTTAATTTGTAGGTACAACGATAATAATATGAAGACTAAATACAGTTGAATAACAACTAGAGAAAACCAATAATTATTTTTATTTTTTTATTTTCAACCCAAATTTTTCTTAACAGTTAATAATATTAATGTATATTATACATTTACGTAAGAGACAATCGAGATTAATATTTATGATTCATAATATATTAAATTTAGTTTTTAACATATGAAAATTATCTAAACATTATTATAGTTTTCATTTACATAACGTCTAGAACAAAAAAATATAAAATAACTTATTTTTTTAAAGCCTTTTAAATTAAAAAAAAAAAAACAAAATATTTCTTTACTGTTTAGTGCAATGGACATCTCAGCTCTTTGTTTTCGTGACACATTACTTATTGTTTACAGACGTTACGTCTTCCTCTAACTGTTTTCTTTTCACTTTTATATATATTTTACATTCTTTTTCTAAGAAAATCTTAAAAAATTGATGTTGGTAAGAGAAATTTTACCTCATTCAAACCCAGGTATCATCTTATTAGATCGCAAGAAAAACGATTCTTTCGCAGAAAAACAAAATGATAACTTCTTGCTATTCTGTATACAATTCAAAAAAACAAAACGCAGTAAGTACCCTTATAACATGATGGCTAACTAAACATGAATTTGTATATTTTATCATCGTGTAGGTTGGTATGTACCTATAAAGAGATTAAACTAAATTTTAAAATATTCTACTTTATAAGTAGGTTTTTACAGTTTTGCTTTTAAACAAAATCTGTGTCTAGTTTAAATTCAGTGGACGTCTAGATACACATTATTATTGCAGGATGGTTTACTACATCGTATACATATTATTAACTACTATAGCTTAGTCAATAAAGTAATTTTAATAAGGTTCTGCAGGTTAATATTGTTTATTGTTTAGTACCATACTACTATCGCGTTAAAAGTAATTATCTAAAGATTAAAGACTATAAGGTATTTTTTAGTAGAAAATTATTAAACATTTTCAATGTTTGTATTCAAATATGTATACCTTCAATTCCACAAAAATATTTTTTTAAATAATTTATTGTGCTGTAAACATTATACGTCATAATATTTGTATTGTATTAAATTCTATTACCTAAGTTAAAAAATATTAATTTTATTAATATATTGTTACAACCACAAGATCCATGTTTGCAGTAGTCTCTTACTAGGAAGAAAATGTTCAATGTATTTCATTAATACAATTATGATACAACGGCGTTTTGAATAGGCAATATAGCTACATTCTGATGTAGGGTCCATTTTTTCGGTATTTCGTGCATGAAAATGTCAATAATAAAATAATATTATCACTTTTCAATGCAAATCGTTTGAAAGGATGCATAATTTCAGAAGAATCACACCGGGAAGTGAATAAATAAAACTGGATGATGATTCTTGTACCGGAATAATGTATGATCTAAGTATTAAGTAATTTAAAAACTATTACATTCTAGTCAATTACGAGTTGCTTATAGTGGTTACTTACACGATAGAAAATGACATTTGTTACATTTATTGCGACTGAAAAACGAATGATATCTTTTATTGGATTTAAATGTGCATTAATTATTATGTTGTGATAAATACAATAAACATTTGAAACAACATTCGTAACGCATGCATATAGAGGCTGAATTGGTAAAATAAATATTTATACGTGAAGCATATAGAAGAATATAATATTATTAAGGTCACGTAAAGTCCCTAAATAGTGATACCCTAAAGATATCTTCCAAACTCATAATTAAACCAAAATTATAGTCCAGTCAATTTTTATCTCGGTCAATTTCTATTATTACTTAGTATCAAATGGAAATATGAAACGTGCACACAGGAAAACATAATTCTACGAAAACGGCGCATTAACTTTAAATTAAAATCGTTATTTGCGAATTTGTTATACTATATACTATATAGCAATATTATTCAAGTGTTTTAATAGGTCCACGATGAAAGTTAGACTGTGTACTTGTATCGGCATTTTTACTACAAAGAGATAGGGTGGGAAGTATTAATTAAAAATTGAAAATTCACGGAAATTGTAATACCTAACAACTTTAGGATTGTTAGCTAGGACCAAAAATAATTTACTTTAAATTGATCAGCTGCAGTCGCTTGGGTGACTGTTGATACGGTGACGATAAAAGCGCTACGTGACTATACATATATAGATTGCACCCGCACTGCAGCCCATTCCATACAATATATTATAAAGGAAAGTTTCACCGAATTTTAAATGAGACGTTTTACGTCAGCCAAAGTTCTTATTGTATGCAGGCATCTCATTCAAATTACAATATGGCAACGAGTATCACGGATAAAAGTTCTATTAACAACAACGCACCGCAACGCATTCAATATTTTATAGAAACCTCTGATTACGCGATAAGCTCATTATAAAATAATTCTACACCCGACACAGTGGAACAACTGACCCGAATTCGGTGTTCGAAAATGTAACGGGAAAATAATAATATTATTACCTACGGTATGGGAAAAGAAAAATAATGCATAATGCGATTGTATAATGTAGTGCAGGTATGATAAACAAGCCAAAACAAATAAAAATAATAAAATCAAAGTTGAAATCATAACTATTTACACGCGGCAGATGTGATTCGTGAATAAATAAAGGAAATAAAACAATTTTCGTTCCTACCCTTAGCACTTAAGCTTTATTTAGTGCTAAATAAACACCAATTCGATCATTGGAAAACAGAAATTCGTAACAAACACAATACTATTATGTTAGCAGTTGGAAAAAAAAATGTTGTGATTACTGGAATGCAAACTGTCTTTCGGTACAAGGATCCACGTATTTTGAAAATGCACAAATATAATCGTGTCCCACCTATACTGTTATTAATAATAACTTATTATTATATTATTTTTTCTTGCACATTGGAGGTGTATGAGCCACCGTTGTAGGGAAGAAAAAAATATTAACCACGTCGGTTTGATATATAATGCATAATATTTTACTCTATTATCATTTCCACGATATATTTATTATGACTATTATAATTTCTTACGTAACACGCCTTATTATTATTAAGACTTATTATGACCCGACATTCATAATATAAGTACATATTATAGTATAATACGCATTCATAGGTGCCCGCCTAAATGAGCTTATGAGGGGGGGGGGCGATGAAAGTTTGTTAGTACATAATATTATAATAATATATAAAATATAATATTTTTCTTAGCTTGACTTAACAGGATTATTTTATAATTGTGATGATCTTTATTTTTTCAAGCAACCACTTTCAGTACTCGATTCTTAAAACGCCAGAGGAGGCCAATACCCCAGTTTGCCTCCCTTTTCAGGTGCATTTGTAGTACCGTATACAGGTCTCATTTAATACTTACGGTAAATTGTTAAAAAATTGGTAACCCTGCTTTAATTGCCTTTTGTAAAATTATTTTTTTTATATTTAATTTATAGGTATTTATAAGTTTGTACAAACTTTTTACATTTTTCAACCAATATAAAAAAAAAACCATCATTATTCAACTTGAATAATAATATTTATAACTTATTGTACATATTATAATGAATAAAAAGTAAAATAATAAAAATTAAATTAAATTATATAATGGAGTTTACTTTATTTTAAGCACGTCATGTATAATACATTTGAAACCTATGTCCCACCACACCGAAGACCGATTGGTGTAAACAATTCCAATTAAACCACAGTACGACAACAATTTGGTTTAAAGTATGGACACAGTCTAATCCATCAGGAAAAAATGAAAGATAATTTGTATTTTGTATCGCAAAAAAATATCATTAAAAAGAATACTTTAGATGATAGGTACCCTCAAAATCCATGGGCAATCACGGTTCTATATAATAGGCCTATTGTAGCGTACGCCTTAATCCAGGCAAATACGTTTATTCAAATGAAAAAAAAAAAACGATTTCTATAAACAGACTGAAGATTAAAAATTATAATGATCCATACTTATGAAAATAATACATTTTACATTCTTTCTTTAAGGACAACGTCGATGTTGGTATAAAAGATTTTTACTCATTCGACTGCGCAGAACATTTCTTAAGATCACAGAATTAATAGAACAATATTATTTTCACAGAAAAACGAAACAATAATAATTTTTCACTTCTGTTTATCCGACTTAAGGAACCGGAAAAACCTAACTAGATAACCTGGAGTACCTGTCCAAATATTTGATGGAACGAAATATGAATGTCTACGATTTTCCTCGCTGTGTACATAACTACGTATGCGATGCAGCAATCATACCTATGTCATAAGGAATATAGATCACGAGTGCAATATGAGTGGTTACCGTGCAGCATACCGTTCGTATGATCGGTAACTCCCGAGCACGAAACTCCGCCTAAATAATGAAATAAATTACGATTACGGTTTTCACGAAAAGAACAATTTTCTCACGTGCGCTCGAATGTATATGCACACGATTCGTGGGCTGCTTAACGCGTCGGCAAGTTATTACTTATGTATAGGAGGAGATGGCCAAGAAATGCTGGTGGCATTCCCCTGGGGAATCAGTGCCTCGGTCAGAGGCGTTCGTACGTCATCGTCATGTCAGCTTGGAGAGTTCTAAGCTCGCGTGGGCTGTATTATACACGTGTACGCAGTATAATTATATAATATATTCGTCGGACCACCTTGTAACTGCAGTATCGTTTTGATTCCAATGTCAAAATCGCAAAATTCGCAACCACCTTACGGTCATCGTATAAGGATTTTATGCTTTATATTAAAATTATATATTTTTTAGCAGTAGCGCGCACAGTAGAAATACTATAATATTAACCACGATTTCGTCGGATCATCTCGTAATAGTACCTACCTATCGTTTAGGTTCCACTGTTGCAATCACAATATATTTTATTCGCAGACAAAAAACTGACATAGTAATTGATATTAAAACTTCCTTATGGCCACCGTATGGTGAGGATTTTATGCGTTATATTAAAATAATATATTTTTAGTCATACCACGTGCAGTATATTATAATATTTACACGCGTTGTAAATTTTGTGCGTACGCGCCAGACAACAATGACGCGTACATTTTATGTATTATAATCGACTCCATGCGAACACTCAGCCGGGCGCGAAGGTGACGGTTTTTTTTTTTTTTAATAATAATTTTGTTCAAGTAAGTGGCAAGAGACGTTTCTCGGTGGCACGAAAAAAATATAACGCCGTCGTAAATTAAAAATATAATTTTCGGTGTGTTTTTCTACCCGGAAAGAAACAGCTGGAGTATCCAGTAAAAGTGGTTCGGCGGTTTCGCGGAATCGTATATATAATACATTGAAAATGAAATTGGACACGGATTGTAATTTAGAAAGGTTTTTCGAGTTTCCACAAAAAAAAAATAAAACAAAGAAATGAAAAAAAATCCACTCGATTTTAAGAAAACACTGACCGTTTTTGAGGTAACTTGCAGGTTAATTTTACTATTTTTTAGTAAGCTTAATTGAATACATTTTTTAACCATTATGTTTTCAAAAAATATTGCACATTAACTCTGAATTTGTCTCTGCAATGTGCATTTTAGTCATTGTATAACAACTTAATTATGTCATAATTAAATTACACGCGATATTTTTGGTACATGTTTTCGTATCAGCTATCCGAGGATTATATCCCGAGACTTCCCTTTATATCAAAAAAAAAATATATATATAATATTCGTCTTCCAAATTGTTCGTCGTATTTACGTGTAACTACCTTTAAATTACTTGATGTAATATCTTAATTTACGTTTTTAAAAACATCATTGTCAATTATGTTTTATATAAGTACCTACTGATTAACGTCGAAGAAATGTTAATTTAGCCGTTAGACGAGTAAAATAAATAAAGTAAAACGTCATTTGTACATACTTACGTAATATTCCTAAATTAATGATTAACATTATTACTGTGTACAATTCATAAATATTTACATTCACATAATATTATTATATACCACCAATCAGGAGAAATATATTATGTGGGTAGAAATCTTTGAGATTAATAATCATATTAATGGCAAATTAAGTTTATAGTTCAAGACAATCTAAATGACTTATGTAGAACATATTATTATTATAATTATTATCTTCATCAAGCCAAAGCGGTACGATATAAATTCGACATCTTTAGGGACAAACAACAAGTAAAATTGTGTAACAATAATAATAGTTATAATCATTATTAATATTAATTATTCATTGTTTTTTACCGTCATGGTGTCGTGTATATATATAGTTGGAATGGTATTGTTTTTTTCGAATATAATGTGCTCAAGTAAATAAATACATAACTCAGATAATATATTCAAAATGTCCAACTAAATTTTTGTTTTTCTAATTTATTATGATTTAAATAATTTTAAAATATTCAATTTATAACAAAATTATGTTTAAACAAGTCTGAAAGTTTTCTCGTATGGGTATAATGAATAGAAATTTAGAACGTGTAACAATACATTGAAATTAGTTAATATTATTTCAATACCTTTTTCTTCAGCAATCAATGAAATTACAAGTTAAAACTAATTTGGTATTTTTTTATACGAACGAACTTTACCTGTTGTTAAAAGTTTTAATAACGCTTTTATATTTTTCCATAAATTAGAATCTTAATTTTAAGTCGTTGCAATTTTTTTATATTTGACTCAGGAAAAAATAAAAAAAATGAGAATTTCTTGATGTTTGAAAATGTTTCCATTAAAAATAATTATTTTATATTCCAATTAGCATTATTTTCTTTAAATTTTCGCAGTAGGTAGCTATTTTTAGCGAAAACCAATATATAAACATTTATGTTGGTTTATCCGGCTGTAAACCCATAAAGTTAACGTATAATATGATAATCGAACAGTTTGAATAAAAACCAACACAATATTGTTAAAAAAAAATTACTTTCTACATTGGAATAATAATGCAATGAATATTGAAAAATAATTAATGCTATAGGTGGAAATCCAAAAATAACTTTTACACGTACCTTCCTAATCGTAATCATTTTTTTTTTATACTCTGGTCGTTAGTGGTTGATGATTATTATTTTATGTTCTGCGATATACTTGGTGTCTAGAATTCTCGAACTTATTGATTCATTTGTATCCGTTAAATAGTAGAAAATTGTATCATTTTGGTTATTTTTAGAACTAGTTATTGGTAATTTCGATTATTTTTACAATGAATACGTAGGAACAGTATTGATGGATAATGACGGGAAAACGATAAAAAAACGATTTTGTACAAATTGAGTATTGTCATTTCTTCGTGATTCCGAATATTATCATATAAAATACATAATAATTTAGGAAGGACCGGGATAACATCGTGTTAAAGTAAGTATTTTTGTATTTCGTTTAAACATTGTTTTGCAGATTAGTTGGAAATATTAAACGTATATTTTTTATCCAACAGTAGTACTAAACTAATAAAAAAATATTATGTATATTTCTATGACTATAGGAAGTAAAGTAAGATCAATTGTCGTAGAGGTTTTTTTAACGACTTAGGAGTTAGGAGTTAGGGTTATCGCATTGAGCCCTTTGTTCGGATGTAATCATTTTTCCAAAGAACTTTTTATTCCTGTTCAATGTCTATATCATCAAACGGAAAGGATTTTATTTTACATATAATTATAATATCGAAATTATGATATTATATTGTAACAGTACAATATTTTCGTTTAATCATTCGTTTGGCTGTAACTAAGCGTAAAATGTTCGTAGCTATAAATCATGATATCAATTAAATATAGATTGTTTATTCAATTATTATACATAGTTTTATAAATCCTACTACTAGATACGTTATAATATTAAATTTTTAAGGCATTCCAAATAATTACCTGTAACAAATTTTACTTGTCAAGTTATTAAATATACTTCAACAATAAGTACAGCACAATTATATGTGTACAACTAATCCTCCCCAATAATTGTTATATTTTATATTATTCATCATTGAAATATTTACTTCCGAAAGATATGTTTATGATTTAAAAATATTAAGTATAAAACAAATGTCTGATGTTCTCGTATGCAAATAAATGTAAAAAAACGTTAAATATTTCAAACAATTTTATATTTCAGAAAGACAATAATTATTATTTTAATATCATCAATAACCAATTAATACTGAGGCTCAGTGACGGAGCACCTATTATTATTCCAATACAATTTCAGACATTTATAAATACGATTTACTTTTGATTAAAATCGCGTAGTTGATTCATTTTAAATCATTAATTTTTCGTTTCAACTATAAAGGAATTTAATACGAAATGGACTTATAATGATAATGCAGTAGTTACAAAGAACGAATTTCTTAATTAACTGGTGTAAATTATTATTTATTTTACACATAAAAGTGCACAGAAATTGCTCGCAGGTGGTGCATTATTTTCCATTAATTTACCAAATGTTCCAAATACTCATTGATAATTATTAATATTTTTAAAAGAACTAAACAAAAAACTATGTTATTGTTACTATTTTTATAAGACAATAATTGTGGTTTAATTTAAATAAATAGAAAAAATTATTTTCATAATTCATAATTTATTTTGGTTGAAGCTATTATAGTGCAATCATCAAAGTTATTTACAAGATCGATTTTTTAACTCGTGTAAACCATCGTAATTAAAGACGACTATTGATTTAGTAGTCATTAAAATACAGTATTGAAATTCCTGATATTTGAACGCATCGCGCCAAATCAACCAAATTCTACTTGAAGCGGAACATCAGAGAACTTTTCAAGGTCTCTCAAGACCCTCCTCCCCCCCCCCCCAATACTTGAAAACAACCATCGTGGTCAAAATAAAATAGTTATCAAATTCTAAAAACTAAGTTTATATTTTTCAAAAATATTGACGATCATTTGCAGGAGATTGGAGAATACAGTGGTAAACTTTGCAGACGTGATATTTTTTACCGCGCTGATACAAATACGTGAACAAAGATAATATTTTCGACGTAATTGATGGTAAGAAACCGCTCTAAAATCGTTCGCTGATCGAATGCCCACTCGTCGAGTACTCACGACGTCGAAGTCAAGTGATTCTGAGACGTATTGTCCGATATCGATTTCCCCCTGCCCCCACCCCCTGTCAGGAAATTGTGGATTAACAGTATAAGTGAGCGATACATGCATATAAAATATTCATGTGTCCGCGGGCACGGCCAACCCGAGTTTCACGAAAATAAAAACGGTTAAAGTATGTAAACCAAACGCAGAGAGTTTTGCATGTTTTTATACTGCCAATGCGTACCTGTATTATATATTATTATACTGTTCTCGTATTTTTCTCGTCTCCGTACGACCTACAACCTTTGGGGTAGCTTTTTTTTTTACTCATAATAATATTTATGTATTTTTTTTCTTCTGAGTTCTGATCTGCCTTTCCCTCTGACCTCTTGAGCGGGCGTGCGCGTATATGCGATATTATTAATATATATTTTCGTTTTTACGTCGTTTCACAGTCGCTTATAATACGGATATATCTTTTTTTTTCCTAAGCCCCCGACTGCCACCCAGTCACAGGACATCACCGAAACCAGCTCGTCGCGGCTTCCGATTCAAGCTGTGAACTTGATACTTGAACACCAGATAATATATTGTCAAACGCATCGAAAAAAAGTGGCGAAAAGGAGGAGTAGAGACGGTCTGCGATTTTTCACCGAACAAACACACGATTTATTTATTATTTTTATTGCTATAAAATCATACTAAAAGTCATAATAATATCTACCACATATAGGCAAGCGTGTGTTGGTAGATAAAGTTACAATTTTACTATGTACAAACATATAATTACATTATATTTAAGATTGCAATAATAATAATATATAAGAGGTATAAAATAGAGTTTTTAAAGTTAACTTGAAATATAATATACCTAATATTTAAATGTGTATTTATATACAAATAAACAAATATTAGTCTAATAATGTGAATAACCAATTAACAATTATTTATTTTTTATTTATATTAAGCTTTTTAAATTTCTTGGGGTTATATAAATATAACGCAATTTAAAAAAAAAATGATTGTCATTGAATTTAAAAAAACGTATGTTTGATATAAACCGTTAGTATTATTTTTCAGTGAAGTTTGATTTTGCATTCACTCTCTAATTTCCTGTTAATTAGCTATGTTTTTCACATCCACAATGATTCATAATTTTTTATTATAAACGTAATTACTACTTCTGTATACAAACGTTCAACAGGTAAGACACCTAATACTTAAAAGTCGTTTGTAGTCGATCCTGCTACTAAGTATTGTTTACTTATTCAGAATATCCTTATGAACAGTGCAGCAAAGTGTCCAAAGTGTCGTCAAATATTATTCACTAATAGTCGTATGTGTATCGAGTTTTGCTGGAAATCGTGTATATACCGTACGCGAACGTAGGTATGTAAACGAAAATGATAATAATAATAATAACAATAATATACGACGGTGGCGAAGCGACAGACAAGCAGGCGACGATACGTGCAGTTCGGTGCAATTTCATACATTACACCGAATCGTATTATGTGTGTTGTATTATAAAAAAATGTTTGTCGTACGACCACGGTTTATATACCATGATAATATATTATTATTATAGATATTCTGGAGGGGTGCCGGGTGAAATGAAAATTCCTCGGCGGCCGCAGTTTCCATAAACTCTGAGCGCGTACGTGTTGTACATTATATCCATACATTATTATTACTATTATTATTATTATTATTATTATTACGATACGCGGGGGGCTCTAAACGAAAACGAATTCGTGAAAAAAGAAAAACACTCGCATCTCGTAGGACTTTTATCATTTTATTCGCTTTTTTTGCATTATGCGTGACGGAGTTAATCTCGAAACGGTCAACAGAGAAAAAAAATAACGTTTGGGCTTTATGAAGTAGATTTTTCTTTATCAGTTCCAGCGTACCTTCGCTGCACATTATTACTATATTATTGTACGTAATATTATTATGTACAATATAAGCCCTCCTTGTGCATACGAGTGGCAATAAGGAAAAGTTAGATTCACATGCGAGAGTCGTGGGTATAATAAAATATAATAAAATCGTAAGGATTCGCTTCCATTATTATATTATTACGAGTACAATCATTACAATAGAAATACCATTGTATTAAAATGCTACTGAAGTGATAGTATTCGATTTTAAATTAATTACATCAAAGGGTACAAATTATTACCTGAGAAATCTAATAAATCGTCCGGTTTAATTCAAAATTATATTTGTTCATTAAATTTTATATTTTTTAGTTTCGTTTGACGGTAATCAAATAAAAATATTTTAAACTGAGTCAATTAAAAAAAATATATATATTATTAGTAATTAAAATACTTTGTAGAATAAAAAAGTCGTTTAAAATATGTAATTCGAAATGCAAACACTAAAATATATATTCGACAACTCAATCTTATTACAAAGAACGGAAAAATATAACTCTTCATAAATTATTTAGAAAACTATATACCTTTTAACTTTGTAGGTCGCCCCCACTTCATAAACGTTATTAAGGAGCATATTTTATGTATAATTGTTAGGAGAGTAACAGCGGAAATTTTATTTTCGCAATATCATTTCATTATAATATTCGTAAACGTTATCAGAAGAAATAGTTATCTGCAATAGTTCCTGTTTATAAGCATCTATATCATAATTTGCTACATAACAAAATAATAAGGTAATGGGAAAAAAGTATGTATGCCATAAACATGATATAATAATGAGTACATACAACTCACAGGGTACGACTTGGGTTATCCACGGGAAGCCATTAGAATAGGTAGTAAAAGTTGCAACCCTGAATTTGGCAAATCGGTCTGACTACCACCGTTAAAGACGTATTATAGACGTGGCTTTGTAATGTTAGACAAACGCTACATTTAAACACCAAATCAATTTTGCTTTTATATTAATATTTACCTTGTAAAATAACATTCTAATACTTCTTTTTATAGAAATTGTATACTTAAAAAATATTAAGTATTCACTGACAACCATGTTTATAATAATATAACCATAATTGAATAATGATAGTGACCGATTAGTATTTATTATTTATTTGCGTTTAAAAAAGGTTTTGGATCCATGATGGTAAATAAAATAAATCAAATCATCAGTAAGAAAGCGTTTACCCGTGGATATCTAACCATTTTAACTCCATCATATTACTAATTTTAACTCGCCCGGGACCCGAGGACATTATATAAAGTACTTATTACACAGTAAACATTCACTCTATATCTTTCGTAAAATCATTTTTTTCTTAAAGACTGTAAAAAAAACATGATTGCATTATATTTTAAATCGTTTTAAAGCTCACTCAATCTAAGTTTGTGGCACGTGTCTTATAAATTGTAAAAAAATAAATAAATGTAATAAAAGAGCGCGGCGAACCGAAACGACCAAAACGGATTAATTTAATATAATATGGTCATACTACTCATACTGCTATAATCGCGGACGACGACGATGCGCATGCGCGGCAGTCGTGAAAAACATTTACATAGTTAGGTGCATAGTACCTACATTGTGGTCCTGCGCGGTAAACGGTATCCTTCAAGGACCGTGGTACTGGTGTCGCGTGCAGCCACATGTAATTACGTTATGCCCCTGTATTGCGAGATAGGTATGCGGTGGGGTGTAACCATATATTATGTGGTAATGCGATCGGTTGTCGTGCGCGAGCAGCGTGCAGTTTCCCCAGAGACTGGACTGAAAGTTGATGAATAATTGTAATTCGGTTAAACCGAGTTAAATATAAGAAGAATATAGTTTATAATGTAGTTAATACAATTTTGGAAATTACTCCAATCAGTCGAGTTAAATGTAATTAAAAATTAACTCATTGGTTTAATAGTTAAGTTAATTATGTTGTTTACGCTATTTTCTCAGTAGTCAGCCGTGATGCGCGTTTTAATAAAAAATTCAATTTTTCACGGCTGTTGACATAAGTTTGTTAAAAAAAATAACAAAGTTTGATTTTTCTTACAGGGTATATGATTCGATGAGTATGATCAGAGAGAAAAACAATATTTTAAATTAATAAAAAGTTATCCATTGAAGTTAACCGTAATTTGATTAAATTCTAACTAGTATTTTACTATGTGAGTAGGTAGGTAGTAGGTATAATTACATATATAATCAAATTAATTAAAACAAATTAACTCGTTAATGACTTGCAGCATGAGAATTTTTCACCTGAGTAGGTTAGGTTACATTAGACACAGACCACGTGAGTGCCTGAACGTCGACAGGATAAAATCACATTTTATACATATTATTATCTCCCTGCGCAATGGCACTGACAGCATAATAATAATTTGATCAGATAGTGTTGCTCATTAAATATTATAATATATTTGGTTAACATTTATAGTTATACTTGAGGAATATGAAAACCATCTGCTAGGGAAGATCAATGGTAATTACCGTGATGATGATTATTATGAGGAGTTATGACACTACAGTTTGCTTCCCACATCTGTAATTATATTAATCGTTAAATTCTGTCACCTAATTGAGCTCGAATCTTAGTAATATCGATATTCTAGCAATAATTGTATGACATGTTGCATTTCGAAAGTCCTAAACATCTAAGTCTGACACATGCGAAGGAAAATGTTTATTCAATTTTTTTTCTACTCATTTAGATTATTTTTTGGACAGAAAATTTGGGTCACTAGGACAATGTACGATTTATGGTAGACCGTTTTTTACGCTTCTCGGCTTATAAAACAAACCAATACGACAGTAAGTTGTTACGAGTGGCTCGATATTTTTTATTCGGCGCTCATATGTATCTAAAATATATTTACGCAATAACAATACGAATGTTTTAGAGAAATAAAAGTATAAAAATAAACTGGAATAATTTTCTTAGGTCTTATAACCATGCATGATAGTTGTTGTAGTCTTATCCGTTTTATCGCACATATTATACATAATATTATATTATTATATATATAGAAATACGCTTGAAGTAAATGCGCATTACCTTTACGGCTTTACGGCGGCAGTTGATTGTTACGGTAATAATAGTGGCTTAAAGCGGCCACTGTGGCAATAAAAGCATGCACATTGTACTAACGCATTTTATTTTTTAGAACAAACGAGAAATGCACTTAAGAGTATAATATTATTCCTACGGTGTGTATTTTGTATTGTTATCATCATCATCATCATCATCGTCGTCGTGACTACAAACCCGCGTGTGTAGAAAATAACGATGTGAACTTACGTCGATAAAACAATATTCAACATTCGATCGAATTGGATTCAATGAGATATTCACAGACTGCCACTGAAATTATGACGAGGTCGTACTGCGGTATGTTTTATGTTAAAAGAAAACCTCCACCGCCGTGACGGTAGCCATTCCAGGGTTGAAAAATAATCAGAAAAAAGATTAGGTGGTACTTAAAGTACAATATTCATTAAAACAGTGGTACTACCCGCGGAATAGGATTAAGTTTATTTATATTTTGCAAGTTGCCAGGGTCAATGGATTCGGATGCAATATGACGGTATAATTATGTGGTGGGAGGGGGGTGGTAGCAGAGTGTGCTTATTCGGATAATAAGTCGGGATGTTTTGAGCTTTCACTTGTGCGGTGGTACATTTTGCATTCCGTAAATGTGTATTTAATGTTGATTTGACACTCTGCAAGTGCGGTATATATTATGCTCTGAGGTATCTAACAAAAAGGTGTGAGAAAGTTTCATGTGACCGACGTGGAGTTTAGTAATCACTGTGGTCTAAAGTACGGTAAAATATTATCATTAAGAAAGAAAATGGATAATTTTAAAAACTTAAAGATAAAAGTTCAAATGGATGTACTACCGAATCGAGAACAAAAATAAGTTTTCGATGGTTAAGTATGTAAAATGAAAACATTCACTAAATAGGCAATAATAATACGACGTTATAGTTTTACACATACATTAAAAATAAATGCCACGTGTTCATTCGAGTAGATATACTTATTATTTAAAAATAATATTATTTTTATATAATTTGAGGTCACTACAACATTGTTGGATAAAAATTATATTTTTTATTGTTATAATTTTTTTAAAGTTTATTTTTATTTCTTTGAATGCAAAATACACCTTTAATATCATATTCCAGAGGTGAATATTTTTTGGAGTACTTTGATGCATACGAGTCGAATTTCAAACGAGTAGTTAATTAGTTATAAGTATTTAAAGTTTTGATGACTGTAGTTAAAGACCAACCTTTTGCTTGGTTACACCTGTGCTATAACCTCACATTTCCATCATTTTAACTTAGAGAATGCATTAATAAGTATTCATGACTAATATTATCACTTGTTTCAAATAACATTTTTATATTTCAAAATGTATTGAAAAATTATCCGCTTTGAATGAAATAAAAAATGTATATTGTTGTTTTTCAAAAAAGTAAAAACTGTATAAAATATAATTTTTCAAAAAAATGTTGGTTGGCGTTGACTTCAAGTAGTGTACCTAAAACAAAATATTTTCAAAAAAGCTAAAACCCTTCAAAATAACAATACGTGTGGACTAGCCGTAGACACTTCAATGGACAACTTTGCACGATAACAAATCATTGAAATGTACATTTTACATATTATATAACAACGAAAATACTTACGTAATATGACGAAGAGGAAATAATATGCGAACTGGGATATCTGTTTTTGCTTTTACAACGTTTTCTCATTATTAAGAGTATGACGTAATAAATTATTGGACAAATCGTATTAAAACTTCGAAAACAGATTACAATCAATCGCATTCAATAAACAACGGTAAAATGTTTATATTATTCTTGTTTTGCCTATGTATGGGGTGGTTATATTATTATTCACGAATTTCACGAGTTTATGACTACAATGATCTAAATGTATGAATAATGGAACTATTATATTTTGTGGGGAGGAGTTGTTTTTTATGTAAATATTATAACGATTATAACAAAAAACAATCGGTTTTGCTTAAATATTAATTATTAAACAAATAATTTATGTATTTGTAGCGTTTTTGAAATTTGCCTCCAGGACTAACTTTAATAATTTGAATAACATTCATATTAATGAACTATAAAAAGAACTGAAATGTCTAATATAAAAAATGTACCTTGTTTTGACATATTTAAAAAAAGCCATATTACTATAAATAAATAATGATAATATAATATATTATTAAATTTACATTTAATACAAATATAACAAAGAGTAAACAATTGTTGAAAGGTGTAGAAAATAGACTTAAAGGACACGAGTAAAATTATAATTATTTTATGAACCTAGTGACTTTTGAACGCAGTGATTTGTAAATTAAGAAATTCTTGATAAACTTGTAGATTTATTTTTATATGAATAAAGTAATATCGCCCATAAGAGTTTTAAAGGTGTGGATGATAATTGTAAAACAAAAAAAGCTGGTGTGTGTGAATAATAACAAAATAAGAAAATCGTTGTATGAGAATTTGTTAATTTATGGATAAACATCCAATAGTAATACTAAATAACTACATACATATTATCACTATTAATTTTATAATATTAATTATACTATTATACTATAACTAACTAATTCCGCACACTTCGTGGCTCGTAAAAAAATTACAACTCTATAAAAAATTGTGATTGTTCAAATCATTTTGGGTGTAATTCGCTGCAGTAAGTGCAACTCAGCCACCCTGGTAGTGCGAGAATTCGGTTTGATGCATGCTTGTACCTGATATTCCCGATTAACCGATGGTAACCAAATAAATACTATTTCTATCAATTATTTCTCCTATAACCAATTGCAACCATAATTATAAACCATATTCATAAACAAACATTTCCAACGTAAAAATCCCTGTTTGAGCATCTCCCTATCTCTTCACAGCCTTCATCGATAAATGGACTATACAACACAAAAATAATTTGAACTGGTAGTTCCTGATATTAGCGCATTCAAACAAACAAACAAACTCTTCAACTTTATATATTAGTATAGATATTGTTATATTATTTAGTTTCAAAATAAATATATACATTTTATTTTAATGAACTTTATATTAAGCCAAGGAATATAATATCATTGATTTTTTTCTCATTACTAGTGCCGTAAATATTGTATAAGTTATAACGACTATAACGACTATAACGACGATCGAAGTCGTACGAAAATAACAAATTAAAGAAATAACACTTAGAAATATTTAATGATAAAATAAAATTTAAAACTTATAACTTCAGATTACCTCAATTTAAATAAAAATATACATTATATAATTAGTAGGTATAATATTATATAATATTATAATATTATCCACTTCAAGTCAATATTTTCAATAGTATATGATGAATTATGAATTAATAACAGTATATATTATTACAGTTATAGTTACAAAATAAACTACAAATTAATTAATTTAAAATTTGTACTATTCAACTGTACGAAATAGTGTATTTGTGAAAATATTTAATGATAATTAATTTGTTAATATATCTTTCATAATAATATGTCTAAATGGAATACTGAAGAAAATTATTATGCATAATACGTATATATGATAAATAAGACATGAAAATACTTCGATAACATATTAAATGCTGTAATATGAAAATAAATTGTTTGCAAACATATTCTGCTAAAGTCGTTTCCATAAAATTATATAATAATAATATAATACTTGCACAAAACTTGTAGTTCAACAAAAACCAAACATTATAATAAATCAGAAAAACGACGAGTAAAAAGTCTGGACATTATAATTCACCAAAGCTGAATAAATTAACGTTCTAATATAATAATATATCTTTAGGGTCATATAACCTAATATTTAATACATTGATTTTTGAAACATTTGATTTCTAAATGATTAAATTGTATACCTACCAAAAAAAATAAAAAAAAATAATAACAATAATATACATAATATACATTATACAGGTAGGTACATAATAATATATACAAATATAACATAACATAGGTTTAGAATAAAAAATAATAAAACTGTCGGGCTAGACTGAGCGCGACCGACTGGAATAATTTAAATATTTATACATTCGGTGGAGCTTAAATTATAGCAACACAAAAAAATAAACATTTATTGTTTTATTCATATGCCGTCGACGAAGACGAATTCCTGTTGACGGAATTGTTTTCAAATTGAAATTCTACCAGACGACCGGCCAGCCGATAACATTCTCCGCTGTTGGAGTTTTGAAAGATGGGAAATGTATTAACATTGTTTAGAGCAAAATGAAATTCAAATAAAAAAAACGATGCTGCTGCAGTCGCGGAAAGTCGGCGCGCGTTCTCGGTAGAAATATGATACTCATTCGTTAGGAGGAACGGGCAAAAAGTAACGAAACCAGCAACACAAAAACCGAAGGTAGGTAGGTAGGTAATTGATTAATCAGAGTGCTCCTGTTCGCGTCAAAACTGTATCAATTTACGTTTTTGTGTTATTTTATTTTCAGTGAAATATTATACCTACTGTGCTTTGAGTACACGCGCGAAAAATAAACATCGTAAATCAGCTTGTCGCCGACGTATTTGCTTCCTTGGTCGGGAAATATTGGAAAACCGTAAATGCATGTGTAAACCCTAATTTGTTTTTAAAGAAATTTTTTATCGATACATTTGACCCAAAATGAATGTACCCGAGTAAAGGTAAAAACCACGCCAAAAATGAATATTTTCTTTTGGTACCTATAAAAGAAAAAAGCAAAGTCTGTAAGCATATTATTATTATTCGGTTGGGATTGACCAGAAATACTTATTTGAAATAATGAACTTTGACGTTCTTGCACATAATACATTTTTAATAAATACAACTAAAATCGGGGCTGGAAAACAGAAAGAAATGTTTAATTTCAATTATCGATATTAGTTTTTATCCGATTTCAATTAAAAATAATATGTTGATTTCATGATTTTTATATCATAGTGCAATATCGATTTAATTGTTTTCTAATTATTAAATATTGGTCTTAAACATTATTTTTCTTTATCAACAATTCTTTATCAATTAAAAAAACACAAACATTTTTATGATTTTTATTTTGATGTCTCCCGACGAACCATATTGTACGCACCGCCGTTAAACGGGCCTAAGAAAGTAAGAAAACGAAATATTTGTTATTAGTCAGGCTCGAGGACTTATAACATTTACTTATTTTTATGGTTTGACATAAAATCTAGCAGAGTGCTATTATGACATATGAAAGGCCTTCTTCTTGTTTTTTTCGATTTAAAAAAAATATTTATTTCCAGTTTAATCTGCTTTTTTTCTAATAGTATCAAAAATATTCCAACTCTCAAAATAGAATTGGCTGTTGATTTCAGAGTTTGGTAGCCGATTTAAGAAGCTTTTTCTGATTTTTTCCCATTTTATGTCATTTTTCTTTAGACTAAATATATTTGCTTAATTTTATGATTTATAAATGTTTATTTGAATGTTTCAGTTTTGAAGCATTTATTTTGATGATTTTAAGTGCTATAAGTCCCGAGCCGTAGTTATCAGGGCTTCTATTTGAAAAAAATTCCATTTTATGTTAATTACAACTAAAAAATTTCAAAATGTTTGCGTTTATCGTTATTTAGAATTGAAACGTTATCCAAGTTTTGCGTTTATCGTTATTTAAAATAGTGTTAAATATCTATTAAATTTAAAAATAATAACTAATGCGGGTAAGTGTAGTGACACGGATGCGGAATATAATATAATCAATTCTTAGATTGCATGAAATAAATGTTTCTACAAAACTAATAGATCTTTTAAATAAATAGATTTTAATACATTTCGTTTTGCGTTATTTTTCGTTCAATGATGTTCAATACATTAAATTTTGCGATATTTTTCGTTTAATGATATTCTATAAATTACGTTTTGCGTTATGTTTTGTTTAATGATTTATAATATATTTTGTTAATCGTTATGTTTTGTTTTGTGGTATTTAATTATTTTTAATTATCGCTTTCCGTTATAACTACGTTTACAAATTACAATCGTTTTTTTGTCAAATATAACGTTATTTTAACGTTTGCAAGCCCTGCTGGTTATTGATTATTACTTATACATTAATTATTATATATTACCTACCAATATACAATATTCTAAACCTGTTGGAATTTGTTGTATTTTACATTTCAAATTTTTAATTTTCAATGTTTTATATTGATGTAAATATTATAGATTTTAATTTTTCAATTTAAATAAACATTTCGAATATCATAAGAAACAATTTTTGATTTCGGTATAACTTTTGATTTTTTAGAAGATTTTTTATCGATATTTGAAATTGATTTTTATATCTGAGTTTAATGTTTCCAATCAATATGATCTTACGAAAAACATGCCACTAGTGTTATGTACGTTAGATTCAGTTTTAAGAAAACTAAGTTAAAATATATTTATTCATGACAAGAATAGAAAAAAGCCGTACAAATACGTTTGTGGGGATTTAAACAACAATAAAACGTAGTGTTTTAGAATTATTGTGTCTCAACAAGCGTAATAATATTAACATTATTCCATATATAATATTAATTATTGGATATTTTAAGATCGTAGATATCTATAAATCTATAATACTCGTATTGTACTGTTGGATTTAATATCTAACCTATAATTTTATGGCGGTAAAAATGTATTAGCATGTTTCTGGACCAAAATTACATAAACATGTCGAAATTTGATGCTAAAAACCAATTAAATTAAAAATAACATTTCATTATAGGTATTTAAATTATTATGTGGCAGAGACACTCTAATCGGTGAGCATCTAACATAGAAATATAATAATCCACGAGGCAAGTCTCGATCAAAGACCATGACTACAATATTGTATCATCAGATTATATTTAATCATGTTATACCACGGCAACTTCAATAAAAAATCTTAATTATTGTTACGCAGACTTACCATATTAATATATAATAGTTTGATTCATTTACGATAACATGCTAATTTCCCGACGATTTTCTCTAAAAATGTTTTTACATAATTTGATGCATTTACAACAATACATTTTTACAAATAATTAAAATATGTCAGTTTTTTTTTTATTTTTGTAATAGTGACTTATAATTGTTTACCCTATATTTATAGCCTATAGTTTTAGTCTTTTAATCAGAAACAAACAAGGCCACATGGGGTTTCCCGCCAAAGTTGGCCCGCTCATCTAAACTTTAAACCGCTTGTTAATCAAAAATTATTAATTTGTTGGTCGTTATATTTTATACACAGAATATAATAATTATATAATAATATAATATAATATAATATAATATAATAATTTTATACAAAAGCAAAGCAAATATAATTGGAAATAAAAATATGGGTCATGAAACAATAAAAAAATACATTACAATATTTTAAAAAATTAGTGAAATATTTAGCGTTGTATAAATACCTACAATAAAATATGAGAATATAAAAACACTTAAATCTACCGAATAAACGATACTGAGAAGAGAAACAAGTTTTTTTTATTCACACACTAAACACTGCTGCAGTATGTTATCAATAGGGTTTGGGTGTTTGTGCACTTAAAAATGAATAACTATTCATGCACTTTCGAAGTAAAAAATAGCTAAATATGCAGTGAAAAAATTTAAAAATACGCATTAGATTTTTTTTATATTTTGAGTATTTTATAAAAATTAAAGAAGGTTTTTGATAAAAGTATGTAATTATTGATGACAATATTATTACAAGTACAAAAAAAAATATAATTTTCTTAATTAAGAGTATATTATTGAATACAATAGATTAGTTTTATGTATATTATCTTCAAATAGGAATTTAGGATTTCCGAAATAAATATGCGATAGTTTGTATACAATTTATATTATTATAAAATATAGAATAATATGTTAAAAACTTTGATTCAGTTTTAGTTTATTACGTTTTTTGTTTTATTGATGTTTTGTATCCAAAACTATAAAATAAGTGATTACAACCAAATAAAATCCAAACTATACAATTACGTCTTACATGTTAAATTTTGGAAAATATGCAAATATATGCAAGATAAATTTATGATATTTGAATCTAGACATCGTGAAACAAATTTCTATCCAAGAATACACGCGATAGGACAACCTAAAAGAAAACCATGGAAAATCATAAACATCCCAACATTAGACTTATTATTATTACTGGTATTTTATGCGCAGTGCAATAACGGTGAACGTGAAACGACCTGCAGGTCCGTACGAATTTATAATGTAAGCTCTGCAATATATTATAATATTGTTATTTATTATTGTTATTATTATTATTATTATTATTATTATTATTATTACTACGCTAGTTTGGTGCAAAACGTTTGGAAAAAACACGTGGTCGATATCAGACCGGTGGACTAAAAAAAAAAAATTGGTGAAAACGTGTCGGTTGTGCCGGAAAACTCTGCGATGTATTACCGGGTGTTATTCGTTATTAATTTTTGAATATTTCGATTTTTTCGACGGGAAACGTGCTGCGTGCAAATAGTAATTTCCCGTGTCGTAGAATGCGCGCGTCCACGCGCGTCCACGCGCGTCCACGGTGGATCAAGGATTTTTTTTTGTGGAAGGGCGGGGGGGGGCAAACTTTTTTGAAATAATATCAAATACGAATTTATAAAAAAAAAAAAACACTTATAATAGTGTACTACGAAACACTATTCGTATAAAGGAATTTTATATTTTGGTACCTACCTACTCATAAGTGTCAAAACTATAATATTCTAACACAGCTAAATATGGTCCATGGGGATCGAGGGCAAGCCCCTCGCTCTCTCCTCGTAAATCTGCGACAGTTCACCGTACAATAATTATATCATTTACCTATAATACGCCTATTACATTCGCCGATTATATTATTATAATAATATAATATATTAACATGATGATATTATATGATATATGTAGGTTCACGGCTGGCGCTTTCCGTGGCTATCTTTATTTACAAAGACATTTACGACAGATTCACCATGGAACCCTATCGCACATGAAACACAACAAAAACGCACAATATTGCACTGAGATAAGTCGAGTAAAATATAATACCATAGTACGTGGCACGTAGATACAATAATCGTCGTATGATGCGATGTATATTATTATTATTATTATTATGTGCTCAGACAGTGTGGTATGAGCGGGGAGTAGAGTGTCGTGTACGTGGACTGATCCAGTCGAGACGAGAAACTATATTATTATATATGTATGTTTGTGTAATTAGCTACCTAATAGTGTCAGTGTTTGTCAAGCACTAGAGTAAAAGTTTTTAAATTCTTTTTCCAGATGCTTTTTTTTCGAAAGTATTTAAACGGTAAAAAAAACGGTATATTAAATAATTTTCTTTACTATACCTATACGCTCCTTTATTAAAATAAATTAAATGCTTTTTTCTGATTCCTTAGATTTAAAATTTGTTTCTATTTATTAATTACAAATACTATACTGTCGTGCCTTTAAACGTCAACGTTATAACGATTTTATACAGCGTGATCCACCAAGCATCATGACCACTTACATTTTTTTCATTAAGTATGAATAGTTTCAAATTCTGAAATTGTTTATAAGTATAATAAAGTACGATATTTCCAATTAATATTTTGATTTTTTAAAATTTTAAATGTGTACTGTGGTGATGCAAACTTATTTATTTTAAACGAGAACTAACAGTTTTACTGTACGTACATTATTAAACAGCTGATTTTTTTGAAATTGTTATAATAAATTATCTAAATACAAATTTGAACTAGTAGTATCTGAGTTATGAGTATTAAATATGTAGTTAAATATTAAATCTTTAAATAGAATTTACAAAAATATAAAATATATGTAATTTTGAACCCAGTATAAGTACTATACGTTATTATAAGTACTCAACATTTTTTAAAAAATCATAAAACTTTGATATAGATATTATAATTAATTAATAAAATATTAAAATGATCATAGCTTATTATCATCCAAAGTCTAAGATCACTATGGTGGACCTATTATTCTTCATACAACAAGTTAGATAACTGTAAAACCATTCATTATTGAATTTCGATTTGATAGGCGTACATAAACATTTTCAAATTAATCATCTGATTAATCATTTATTGAAAAAGGTATTTTTCATTTAAAAAAAAGAAGTATGTATGCCGCAGGAAATACCCTTAAATTGCATAGTTAGTCTAAATATATTAAACTATGGCCTTTAAGTATATTATTTAAAAGTACTGAAAATCAGAATTTATTCAAATCAATTTGGGTGTTCATAATTTATTGAACCGCACTGTATAGTATATTAATATATAATATATTTATGGACTATTCGACAATAATTCATGACAATTTATTGTACGACTTTTCACATTTAACCTTTTTATAGATTTGTCGGGTACATCGTGTAAGGGTATTTTAGAAGGATATCATGTGCCACTTATTATTTCGAGTAACATAATTCGTTTTCGATAACCCATATTTTGTGAGAAGGTGTTGGAGCATAATATGTTTTTGACAATTGTAATTCCCATTTCGTAATCATATCGCCTTCATTGTTGAATGTTAACTGTTGAGTGGGATGTACCCCATTGTTTTGAATCAAAGTAAAACCATTTATATCTTGTTTTCACTATAGAAATGGTACCTACCTATGTTAATTCTTCTTAATTTTAGTATACCGTGTTATTGTATTGATATTTTTAAGTGCAATAAACACATTTTCGATTAAAAAAAACTATATTTCAGCATTAGATAGAATTATATTTTGAACGAATACTTCTAAAAATTCATATGTATTCTATTACTTTACTATAAAATATAAATAGTAGGGAAGTATTGAAGTACCGTATTTGACTAATTTATTGCTTAAATATATTTAGTTAATGTTTTTTCACCACTGCTAATAGTTTATAAATTATTATATCTACCTACGTTGAATATAATATTGAAGAGCTGGTCGGGGTAAAAGGGCGCTCTATAATATTATAATAATTACAGTTTAACGAACCTAATCGTTTAACATTTTTGTGGCTTTTCCGTATGGAAGATTTTTATTGTCTGTTGAAATCGTCTACAGTCTACACTAATGTTACCGCATTTTGCTCCACAGACGCAAACAAATCGAATCACCACATCTCTATCTCGGCACTGTGATCACTTTGCGTATGTGATTTAAAAAAAATTATATTATGATACCTACGTGAAACGACGACAACATCATAACGAAGTGCAGAAATAATAGCAATTGAAGGTTTTAGCGAAGACATTTTATGAAAAATCATTTTTATTCCATGGGTGGCACATTAAGGCAAAACATTATGCCAGTTTAACCACCAAACTATTTTTCTAGATACCCTACCGGTTGTTGATAACGTCAATACATTTACGTTACCGAGTTGAATGGATAAAATTGTGAAAAATGCCACTCGATTACTCGAAACATTTATCCAGCCAACACTTCAATCATTATGCAATTTAAAAAAATTATGCGTACTTATATTATTGTTTACCTATAGATGGTAAAAAATATGAATTCAAGTGGTTCAAAACTTAACTACAACGTCGTGTTTACGATAATACAAAAATATAAAATATAATTCACTCGTAGACATAATATGTATTTTAGTACCTATAAATTACGACTGACGCGCTGGGTCTGCTGGCCATTTTTAGGTATTTTTACTGGGTAGGTAGCACAATGGCCAACAACAATAAATTCAAAATTGTTGATGTACAAAATTTAAGGATGTACGCATATATATATATATATATATGTGTGTGTACCTATATAAATGTACCGGTAAATAACAAAATTCGAGTTTTCATCGTTCGGCGGATTACAAGCCATCCATCAGAACCAAACCTCGTAAAATGTTTTATGGTTAAACCGATGACGAAAGTAAGAGGAAATCCTCTACCGTTTATTGGAATTTATGTGGTTATTTTTTCGTTGTTTGACGGTTTCGTATACTGTTTGCCCCAAAGTCGTTTAAATGAATTTTTAAATTTTGAGCCTCTTCATTAAAAAAAATAATATATTTCCAGACGAATGTGGCTTTTCGACGAAGCCTATCGCGGCGCTGGTGTTTACCATTTTATATTGTTTTCGTGGTGTAAAATGTGCAGTCATATTTCTTTTTTGTTTTTTAGTAAGAATTTTTGCAGTATACATATTATATAATGTGTTTGCCAAATGTTTCCTCAAGCACTGCGCCGCGCCCAAACGACCAGATGGTATAAAATTAATTACGTTAATAAATGCTGGCACGTTAAACGCAAATACTTACTACCTATCGATAAATTGTAATTATTATTATTATTGTAGTTGAGAAATAGTTGGCTTTAATTTAACGTAAACAATATTAATAATCAATACATTCTACATGATAATGCTTTGAACTCTACCTTACCTAAAATCCCGTTGTTTGTTTTTAATTTTTGTTTTAATAATGACACTTAAGAAATACATCTACCTACATATTATTGTATACATATAAATAAAATATAATATACTAATTTCATCTCTATTTTATTTATTATATTATTACATTCGGAACAGAGTAAAATATAATAATAATTGGGATTAAGAGATTACGGCAGATCCACCATCGAATGGCCTGAGGTTATTATTAAAAACCATCTATACATTTTCGTATGCGATACAGAATAAGAAAACCACACGTTGAGCATGGACATGTGTTGTACATTTATCATTTTGATAACGAAAAAAAAACCCCCGTCGTTCGAGTGGGTGGATAAAGTGAATTTCCTTTATGGCACAATATTATATTATCCTGTACATCTGGGTGCTCGCCTACGACGTATCGAATTAGCATTTTCAAAAAATAAAATATACGTCAACGACGCAATTCTCGCGATCTACCGAAAAACACGCTTATGGTGAAATTACGATGATCTACACGAAGGCAGAGCCCATTTTATTATATACAATATATGTAGACACGCATCCCTCTTCTGTTCGAATTTGCGGCGCCGAGTTGAAATTATATCGTATTTTGCATTCTGTGCGGAATGTAAATTATGCAATATTCAACGAATGCATTGATTTTACAATGATGTGTGCATTTTATTTTTTTCTTGTGTCGTCACCTTTTGGGGGAGTAAAAATGATTTTATTTTCAACTCGTGGGGAGGGAAGGGTCTGGTAGAAAACTGGATCTAGTCGGTACTTTGGGGAGGTCAAAAGTTTTCGACGAAATAGATATTGTTTTTTTGGTGTAACTCAAAAATGAATTACCTGATAGATGCTATTGGAATTTTCAAATTTATAAAAAAATGTTATTCAAATTTATTTTTAGATATTGGTCGAGTTTACCAATGAATTAACAGACAACATTGCTCCTTAATCGTTTTTTTGTTATTTTGTCATATTTTTTCATTACCCCGTACGTTTCTTGTCCGCAATATCGGCGGGAGAATAAATCAGCAGTTTTGAACGTATAATGGTTTTATGGAATAATATCATAATAATAAAACGTGAATATAACATAGACGGCCAGTCGTCGGCGGTCGCTAGCTATGTGCCAGCTTACCTATAATAAAGATAACGTCCCCTGGAGTGGCGAGGGGATTGGGCGACTAATTAAGTTGTCTGATAGAATTACCAGGCCGTCCAAACAAACCGCCCGGGGACCAGTCATCGATCACACCCGACGACTTTTATTATATACATAGGACGGCCGATGTAGGTCGCTATACATATTCAATACCTACCTATGACAGCCAAACTCGACGATTGCGTGGGTGGGTGATCTTAAAATGGTTTTTCGTACTCGAAAAAATCGCAAACCAATTAATATGAAAAATTACGAAAGATGTATTCGACCATAAATCGTTTCTTTCGTGGGGACGTAAATGGCATACTCAAATGTTGACAATTATATAGGTACTCCACTAATACAATAAATTTACAATAAAACATGGTGGCATAATATCCAAAAATGTCACAAAAATTATAATATTAACGTTACGCACGACTGTTATCTGCAGCGTCGGGAGTTGATTAGGTTCGTGGACACCATACAGAATACAGTCCTGTGTTAAGTATGCGAGTAAATGTATTTGAATACCTTTATAGAATTTATAGAATACTTTTGAATGCACAATAGTTTATTTTGCAAGCTCACAAAAAGTGATTTAGGTGCAACGTTCAAAGAGTTATTGAGAGGGAATTAAAAAATTCCAAATCAACACTATGTTGAAAAACACTACGTTACATCCTTTTTGTTCCAAATTTGGTTTCTCGAAAAACATAGATGACACATTCAATGAATTCAGAACAATAACGTTCCAACTAAGAGAAAAAACAAATTCACAACCAAAAAGTTATATCAGTAGAACTTTTTGGTTCTTAACTGAAATGTTTTACATTGTCGTTTCATGCACATTTAACTAAGAAGTTAGAACCAACCCAAATTACAAGACTTAACACAGAACACCTTGTTAGTTTCTATACTTGGCAATCATTAAAAATCATTCGTTATGAAAGAATATAATGTTTTACAGTTTGCTATTTAAAATGTCTCTCTTGAACACAATATTTGTTATTTCGTTATGGCTTCTCTGTGGTTCTGAGCCCACGTAAAAATGTAAACAATTTAAAATTAAGAATAATGCACTAATTAACTGTGCAGGGGCCTAAAACCTTACTCGTAGTAAAAGAATATAGTAGAAAAAAAACATAGAAAAACACATTGTGTTACTATTACCTTGCGCGGACAAGAGTGAGCTCGCCAAATCGGAAACGGAAGTGACTGACGGCGTATAATAATTATTAATTATTATAATCGGATGCGTACACATTCGTGTTGCGAATTTATTTATTCGGATACGTTTCCGAACGGATATAATACTATGGCAGTCTATGATAATATTGCTTGCTTATATATTATGTTTATAGGAGGAACGTACCTATCCTAATCAATATGGTAACATCTATTAATTTATGAGGTATATGGACTTGTATTCGATCGTCGTTTTCACGTCGTTTACGTCTCACCGGACTTGAACATGATTCAATAATAGTAAAATGCTGGTTATCATACTAGGTTATGGTTGTATAAGTGACGATATCATTTCGGAATATGAGCAAAACAATGTCATTTTAAAATAGCTAATTCAAGAGATTATATTTTTTACTAATATATACAATTTGATATTTTGGCCATAGTCACAGATTTATTTTTTAAATATTATGACTGTAGCTGTATAAATACTATAAATTGTAATTTATAAATTAAGTAAAATATTTAGAATGTTAGAATGTTCATCATAGTACGTATACAAAACGTTGTATGTCGTGTAACCAAGTAGAAAGTTTTTTTAGACATATTATCATAAATTCACACATTTTAATTTAATAAAAGTAGTATTAAACATATTTTAAATATATATTCATATACTATATATCATCATGTTTGATTAAAGTACTAAATTAATTAATGTGTAGTTTGTTGTATAATTCAATCTGTTCATAGTTAGTCTCACCCTCACGCTTTAAAATATTTGATTGATTACCACCCATGGCAAAAACTACTACAGTCGTAGTAGTACTAAATGTATAAACTATATACATAAAATCTATTTTCTTTAAATTTGCGTGTAAAGTACTTAAGTACGTAATATTTATATGGCTGCTAAATTTGTTATAACATATTTTTGATTTAAAATAATTTCATAATTAATTCTTTTATGCCGCTAATTGAATTTAAACATTTTTATTTGTGTAATAATATACGAAGTAATACTTCATAACAAAACAAATAGAATATTATTAATATCATTAAGCATAATATTGCTATTTAGCCAACAAACTCGATTGGTAATACTTTTAAATTATCTATAAAATATATTGTTTGTAAGTTGACATTTTTTTTCCAAAATAGGTTCAATACAAAATTATTCTAAAATTATTTAATTTTCGAAACATATAAAGTAATTTTGTGCGAGAAAAAACATGTTTTGTTGTTGTTGTTGTTGTGCGTTTATTATTTATATCGTGAAAGCGATTCATGCGAAAAATAATAGCTCCTCACCAGAAAGTTCGCGTTTATTTAATACCGGGAGGACCTTTCTGCAAT
>NC_042493.1:51502938-51506170 GCF_005508785.2 Acyrthosiphon pisum
GGTTAGACGATGCATGCTTTGCTATAATCTCATTTTGGGATTCCTGTATCATATTTTATTATACTTTTTTTTTCCAAAACCCGAATTTGATAACTCGATTCTCCGATAATGTGAAATCCGAGTATTTCGCTTGCATGTAGTACCGCAAGTTGCGTGGAACGGGTCCAAGACTGAAAATTTGAAGTATCATGCAGCACGGCGAAAGGGCGATGGATCGTATAGTATATAAACCCGTCGCGATTGTCCGACGGGTAAATCCTTAAATCTACTCGTCACGATTCGTCTTGATGTATGTGTGTGTGTGTGTGTGTGTGTGTGTGTGTGTGTGTGTGTGTGCGTGCGTGCGTGTATAAAATACATACAGGGTGATTCACAAAGCATTCTCACCCCTGTTTTTTTTATTTATTCATTTAAAAGGCTTGGGTGGGCTTGGGCGATACACATTTCTGCACGTATTTCAAATGAGAACCCCTGTTTAACTGCAAATTATTTAGATTTTAGTCGATAAAATTTTATGTAAGTACCTAATTTGAAATTCGAACAAGTAGTTTCTCAGTTATTGGATTATTGGATAAAGGATATATTAAGGAATAATTAAAATAATAAATAGTCCTTAAAAATGGATTTACAAAAATGTAAAATATATAAGTTTATAATATACGAGTAATACTATTATATATTTATATGTATTATGTTTGGATTATTCTTACAAATTATAAATGTTAAAAGATTAATATTAATTACTAACATTTTAAATAACTGAAGCTCTCATATATTCCAAATATATTATCATATTGAACTATTGTCCTTAATGCGCAAAGTGAAATAGCTCAAAAACTACTCGTCTTAAATTTGATTTTAATACAACATTTTCAGAAAATGACCAGTTAAATAATTTACAGTGGAAAATTTGAAAAACAGGAGTTCGTATCCTTGCAGGGCATATCTTATGTAATACAAAAATAACTTAAGAATTTGAATACTCGGTGTTCAAGTGTATTAAAAAATTCCAAAAATCAGATTTTTTTAATAACTACATCATTGAAGTAAAAAAAGAGGGTGCGCTACCTTGTTGAATCACCCTGTATGATGTCTAGGTAGCTACAATATTTATGCACGCATACCTAAACAATTCTAAGTTATAAAAGTTGTAACTAAAATGTTTTCGTTTTACATCTCACTAATCTTCTTAACACGGTTGACCAAATTACGATTATTCTGTATTTCTACAGTCGTCGGTACTGACATAGTCCATTCTAGCTGAGCATGTAATGGAGCAACCTTCCGGTAAACAGCATTTAAAATTCTGCCCCGAACTCCGGGTCAACACTCTAAATATATGTTTATAATTATTACATTATTTTATGCACTCAAAGTAAGTTGTAATATTATACAATTAATTTACTAAATTAAATTATTTAAATTCGTAGAAAAGCTCATGGAATATTAAACGATCAATACTGGTGATATGCATTTCAAATTTTTGTTGCACATATCTGAGGTTCCACATTCTTGGAATAATAATATTATTTTTCAATCGCATACACAATATATTACTTACTAGATAGAACGGAATGTTTAAGTCATTATTAATCAATATAAATACATTTTACATAGATACACTACCTACGTTATAGATATTGCGGTTTATTAGTTTTATGATAAAAATATATATGAAAGGTATAAAGTAATTTTTAGACCTAACCAACGATGCGATACTTTGAGTCAATACCATTATCAAGTACATTAATTTCTAGAATTAAAATAACATGACGTTATCATTGTAAAAACTTCAAAATTGAATGGATAATTTATATTATTATTATTTTTATAATAACACTGACAATTATTAAAAAAACCCGGTATGCATTATTAATTTCATCATTTATGTTTATACATCTATATAGTATTGCATTTTTGCAAATGTTTTTTTTTAATCACGTGGTAAATTGTACAATACAAGATTTTCAAAGATTTTATTATTCACAAATAAATGAGTAGGTACTATATTTTTATATGAAGCTTTTTACTGTTTTTATTTTTTTTGTCGTGCTCTTTTTTTGCACGTAATTCTTATTTTTTCCACTTACATTAGAATTATCTTTCGGCATTTTCTTAAGTATTTTATAGCACTGCAGTACATTAAAGATTCGTATTTTTCAAGTACATAAGTAGAATGTATTATCCTTACATCCTTCACGTAATTTTCCTTTTCCTCTTAATTGTTCATTAATTTAAAACATATATTTATTATGAAATAATTACAAGGTACAACATACTGCAATGTCTCCGTCATTGACGATTTAAAAAAACTTTTATTTTAGCCTATAATTATGGTAGGTTCGTTTTATAAAGTTTCTTTGAGAATTAAAAATAATTAACCTGAAAACTATTTGTTTTGATATTTTTCATAGTTGTATATTTTCAATAAAAATCGGTGAAAATTATATTGTTTTTGTATATTTTGTTTATAGAAAAAAAACACATAATTTTACATTCACTTGAAGTTACCTATATTGCAACACAAATTGTCACTAGACAACTGGTGGGCTTGTATAAAATAATGTTTTGTTTGCTTTCTAAATATAGTAAAATTTGAAGAAGAAATTACTGAAAAAATACAAAAAAATAACTCAAGTGATAATACATTTTCAAAATTGTCCTTAAAATCGTATCCTCTAGGGCTCCAGAAAAAACTGTTTTAATACACAATTTAGACACAGAGTACGTCTAGTATAATATTATACAAGATATTATGCGCAGCGTACATTATATTTTACGCTATAGGTAATGCAATGCCGATTGCCGAATGCACAAAAATATCACTTTTCACAAATGGAATGATGTGCGACGGCCGACGATGGAGGTCGGCTTTTAATAATATTATTAATTATATTTTTGTAAGGTTTTTTTTCTCCAAAAATTATAACGGTAAGGATGGCCGACGACGGCAAGTCATACCGATCATTTTATTTATTTATAATGTCATAATGGTACAATAATAATGATATTTGGTTTCGGGTAAAATAATAGTAGTTTCGCGTAATAGTTATCGACGAAGACAATCTAATTGTCACTCGCACACAATACATATAAAAATACATACAATACTTATTTTATTTT
Source organism: Acyrthosiphon pisum (assembly GCF_005508785.2). Classification (NCBI taxonomy): domain Eukaryota; kingdom Metazoa; phylum Arthropoda; class Insecta; order Hemiptera; family Aphididae; genus Acyrthosiphon; species Acyrthosiphon pisum. The sequence goes on from NC_042493.1 coordinate 51,506,062, forward strand.
TCGTAAATTTATATTTTATAATACTGTATTTTGTAGCTGTAATGAACCACGAAAATAATCAAAAACCCAATATATTATATAAATTACACAAACCTATTTAGGGGATTTT
>NC_042493.1:51506220-51600615 GCF_005508785.2 Acyrthosiphon pisum
CCCCCCCCCCCCCCCCTTGGATCCGCTTCTGCCTTAAGTGCATATAATATGTTAAGCGTCCTCACTTACATATTTTTAGATTGAGCATGTTAAAGTATTATAAAAACATTTCTAACATAATATGTTACCAAGGCCGTAAATGTTGTTGTTATTTCATTACCTTGCATGACATATTCAAAACATTAAATCCATGTCAAAAAATACATCGATAAAAATGTAAATATTTTTGAATTAGCCATGATTGTGAAACGGATAGCAAGCGGCAGCAAACTCTTTAATCTATATGATTTTATTAGTTTTATTAATTTCGTATTGATTTTAACACAAATCGACTTAACTATCAGAACTATAACAACACGTAATAACATAATACGGAATATGTGTATAGATATAAAGGTTGAACTTAAATTATAATGAGATTGGTAGCTTGATCGTAGCCCTCTCTGCACGCGTTCATTAGTTCAGCTGAGTTCCATGTGACCTAAGCAAATAACTAACGTATCGATACCACCACTTGGCACCTGATATCCAGCAGCTCAAATCAACGCCACTGTCAGTAATTCTATGTAATAAACGGATATTGAGTGCATTATTCTTATGAAATAATTTATTTTTTATCTCTAATCATTTGATTTTAATTTTAAATCCGATATGCGATAATGACATGACGCCCGGTGCTCCCACGAAACGTCACCATCGTCGTTGAATAATAACGACATTTAAAAAGAATTTATTGAAAATAAATATTATTTCTTGTTTAATTGTCCGAGCATCTAAGTCTTCTCATTACTACTGAACTATAGACAATTTAAATATTATACGGAAGTAAACTAGTTAATTTTCAGTATTGCATTTAATATTATTATAAAATATAAAATCGGGTGGCGCTGCTGAGTGCTTGCCCATAAACGGTACCTCCTGCTGTTAATAACGTACCAAAATATATACTATCGTTTTACTAATTATTGTATTGTATAGATTGTAAATAAAATTTTGAAGAGGTAAATAAAAAAAAATATATATACATATAAATTAAGTATACTAAAATAATTGCAGTTTGTTGTTTTCTATACATCCTACATAATTTTTTCAAAAAACATTGAAGTATTCCAAACTGAATGCCAATACGGCCATAGACCATTGTTAATTGATATGATTGTAATAATAATGTATGTATCACAATATTAGATCAAAAATTCTTTTTTGAAACTAATTTTGAGGTTGAAAACCTTTTTCCATCGTAATATAAAAAAATATACGATGAATATACAATTCGTAAAATATCCTCTAAAACTGAACAACTTGGAACAACTGCCAGGAATAACATTAACTTGGTATTTTCGTATCCACATAAACTAAATATGAAATACAGTGGAACTTATAGAGGTATACGTATACCTACTGGAATAAAAAGTGAATAACAAGTTGCGGAGTCACCGTTATATTATTATACAATGTAGGTACTTGCTCGTATATATACATTTAAGTTTTGAGTATGTACTGTACAAGTTTTTAAAAGAATCAAAAACTAATTTATAGTTAGATACAATAATATATATAAAATATGAAACTTGACAAATTCACAACCCACTCTGACGTAAAAAACTAACCTACGTCGATCTAAAAAAATATGCGACCATGGGAAAACATAACACAATCAATAAATTAAGAAATATAAGTCATCCACCTCTCCTCATGGAATAATGATTTTACTCTCACTAGGCGTACCAAACTATTATTCATTAACTCTGAATTGGCCACTCTAACTTGACGTACAAGCACCATATGATTGGCGATCAACCACCACTCTTCTATTCTTGTGTCATTAATGTTTCAATTAAACACCTACTCTCGGAATGCTAAAAAAACTTAAACGAGTTCAACATTTCTTATAATTTATGCTCTTAATTCATATTTCTAGTACCAAACCCAGAAACCACTATCCGACTAATACAATTCCTCGGAATCATGTTATATTGTTTAAACAAGCTAACTTGTATCTATTTAATTATTTTATATTTTTTTAGTATATTTTTTAAATTATATATTATGTTTAATTATGCAATAATGTATTCTATGTTGGCGTGTATCAAAAATAAAACCAATTTAGAGACGATAAAATATAATTGTTTTAAAGTATTTATTGCTTTTACTGAATTTCAATATAACATAAGAATTAATAATTTTTATCTGGTTAGGTTTGGTTGTGTATTATTAATTACTATGCATAATTTAGGTTACGCTTTGCAATTTATTCATGTATAGCTAAATTGTGTTCTTTACAATTTATTTATTTCCAAGCGTAGCGTTCACGAATATTGTTATTAGGAACAAAATAATATAATCACCTGAATTCATATACAATTATTCGATAAGACTCCTTTATAGTAATATTAATAAAACTCCTTTAAACTCGAAGCAAATAATATTAATGTTATATTCACACATGAATAGTATAAATACAACGAGTCTGTGTCATTATAACATCAGTTCACTTCATTGGAGACCATCGACTACGTCTGTATATACCTTGGTATATTGTGATACCTTGGTTTAATGGGTAGTAATATTTCTATGAGAGAATGTAATCGTCTGTCTGCAGTGTAAAGCGGTTGTACATAATAAAAAAAATATGTTCTTTTTATCAAAATGCTTGTATCTAACTTATACGTACTTGCGGGTACTTTTAATATTCTGTAAAAACGGCACGGATAGTGTAAACTACGTATATTATGTCATAGAGAGGACATTATGTATGATCAGATCATACAAACTTGACCCTTTGTTAGTCGGTTTAAAGTACGTTGGGTTTACGCGGAGAAACACTTCGATATGCGCGTGTATAAAATTACAGAAATAAACTGTGAACAAATTAAAAAAAATAACGTCAAAACAGTTTCCGTAATTTAGCGTCGTTTTAATTTGAAGAATAAAATGGTCATATAAAAAAAACAAACAAATGCGATGTTTTTTACGTCTTATGAAAAATTAAAAAATAAAGTTTTTTTATCCTTTCATATATTTGCATGCTCGTAACGCTAATGATGGTATGATTAAATCCACGTACGGAAAATTCAACGCAATAATAATTCGTTGGTGCGAAAATTATTATCGTTATTAAATTTGAATTTTCTCGAGCAAATGGAGCGGACGTGTGGATGCGCGAGCTAAGTATAATATAATAGGTAGATTATATTATATTATAATATACATTATTATTGTTTCCAGTGAATGTCTGTTTTCGAGAGTGCCGTTTACAAGTGTACGAGAAATTATTAATGTTCGCATAATAATAGTAATAATGATATACTCAGACGCGATTTTGTATTTCGTATTAGTGGCGTATTTAGGAATCTGGAATTGTTAAAGTGGATAGTGTACATATGAATACGAAACTGTGGGGGTTATTCAACGATTATATTGTCATTATTTTTAGTTCATCACACTATCATATATTGGTTATTTTTATTAGATCTGAAATAAATTTTAATTTTCAATTTACAAAAAATATTTTTATCGTCAGTCATAAGTCATAACTCATCACCAATAGCAAAATAAAAAATAAAACTTAAATAAATTCATTAAAAAATAATAGTATCATCAATATTTATTTTTACTATAATAATTGGTAATTACTAATAAGAATACCTAACAACCTAAATTATTGTATAAAATACATAATTATTGTTTATTTTTGTATTTTAATTGTTAGTCTAAAATTATCTAGTTTTTGTACTACAAATTTAAAACTGTACAGTCATACAGGTTGTAACGGAGTATCGGCGGCGCTGTTACAGCCAGTAGGATTTTACTTATTAATCGATTTTTTTTTACAAATATTTTACAAAAATACTTGATAGTTAATATTAAAATATAGGTATATTATGTTAAATAGTATATTATATTAAACTTATATACTTTTATTTGAGTTAAAAAATAAAAACTATCAATGGGAGGATACACCTCCCTACAAATCCTCCCCCTAAAATTTCCTTAACCAAATTACCCTCTAAAAATACGTCACTGATTATTATTGGTTGTTTAATTTGCACGTGATAAAAAATAATGTACGTAAAATAATAATAACATGTACTAACGCCGACTCAATCACATATTATAATATTTGTCGCGGTTTAATTTGAAATATGTAGATATATGGTTTATTGCACTGATGTTATTCGGACTTTGTCATAAGTGTATCTGCTTTGGCCAAGGGGTTGGAGGGTCACCCCCCGCACGTCTTGCCGATGGTCGAGATGATTGTGTTTTATTAACCGCAAGAACGAAATGCAAAATATACCATCGGCACAACGTTATTTATAATATGGAAAATCCATAAAATTCCAAACCACTGCAGTGCATTATTATTACACACACGCATCGTGTGCATACATCAACTGCATTAATCGGATGCTATTTAAGCTGTTGTTGCAAATTGCTTTTGTAGATGTTTATTGTGACATCATGTACGTAATTATAAGAGCACAATAATATACAATTACACTCTGTTTTACGGAAGTTGAACTATTGTGTGACTAGCATTATATTATGCATAAAAAAAAAGCAAAAATTTAATCTTCTTACAAATTGTATAAGTCTAAACCGTGCATTTTGCTGTGCACACAATATTATCATTAAGGTTCTATGAGTTTTTCCTTATGTTATCTGTATTATGGATAAACTATTATTAATAATTGGTATACGAGTTGTATATGACAAAAGCTCAAATTGTTTGATTAGCTATATACGATTATTTATTGACTCAAGTCTGAACGTAAAGTCTGGATGTCAAATCTAGATCAATATCAATATCCTTGAGAATACGTCGTACTAACACGTGTTGCTTCTGACTTACAAACTCTCGAATTACCAAATTTTACGTTCAGAATAATCTACTTAACTCTTTTATTTTAATAAACAATTGTGAATTTATCTGCTCTTAAATTCAAATTTTTAATGTAACAATATTATCTAAAGCCCCATGAATGTTGTTTGTAATGTTTTAATTTATTAACATTTTAAAATTTAAAATGCTTTGTACGTTTATTTTTAAATGCTTATAACCTCTATATACAAAAATATCAAAAAAATCTTCGCAGGGCTTTAAAAAATATTCTTACCTTCAGGTTCAATAATAATCTACTCACTCTTTATATTAAATAAGTAAGACTGAGACAACATGTCATGTGGGTATGACAATGACGTCGTAACTCTATTCTACTCGACTGGTTTCAAAATTTGAGAATAATATGTGTAGGTAGTTTTGAACGTGTGGATTCAATATATTTTATTGTGTTGCAATTTGTGTGATTTTTGAGCTCAATTTAATATTATAAGGTGGTTTTCAAGAATACGTTCATAATAAGTACTTTAAAGATGTTATTTTTCTCTCCGGTAATTTACGAGCCAAGCACTAAATATTATTTATACAAGAGGCTGTATATTAATATCAAATAAATTGAGTCTGATAATTTGATTTAAGGTATATTGTACTCGTTTTTCGATTAAGCACGTGCACATTACACAATAAACTTATTTTACATATTGCGTAAAAGCAAAATCGATATCTATATGCTAATTTAAGGTCGTTAAAATAAGTCATTATTTTCTTCCACTCCAATTGGGCAATAAATAACAATACGCTATAATCGAACTACGTTTATGGTTTTTACAGCGTAAATTTGTGTTTTTACATTTTACGTATTGTAATTATTTTTGGGTAAATTAAACGTTCACAAATGATTTAAAACGTGTAGATAGGTACCGTTATAATGCTCAGTGTGGGTAGGGGGGGGAGAGCAGAATTTTTTTCGGATATCAGTGAATTAATCCCCGATGTACAATTACCTACAACATGAAATATACAGACGTCCAAGTCGTTTATTTAAAAATGTTTTCCTCTATAATATAATATCATTATAATAATTTATATTGTACTGTCATTGATAAATATTACACGCGATTATTATAAACACAATCATCAACTATGATTAATGGTGTTCAAAAGTTAATTCCCGTTTTTCTACGAGTCTAGGCCAGAACCTCGAACGCAGAATTAGTTACTGTAAAGTCAAATATAACTAAAAATAAAACAGTTGGTAGATACCATTAAACAGTAGATAGTAGATACCTACGTTGTACATTATCTATCGTCACATAAATTTCAGTGAATAAACATAATCAAATAGTATAATATAGTAAATAGTAATAACATTAAGTAAATACTACTAAGAAACAGTTTATCAATTAATATATTATTAATGATTTTGGTTCATAGGTAAATACATGCCATGTAGGATATATGTTTAATAACTTGGCCCACCTTATATGTAGTAGTCTTAGTAAATTACGTGTGCTATCCAATCTGAACATCAAATGATTTAATATAGACATCTATACAAACAGTATAATGTACAAAATATAATATAAATTTCGACAGTATTTGGGTCGTCTGCGACGGTGCAACGCGTCAACTAATTAGGCGGATTAATCGCGTGTTGTCTAAACGCCGTTGCCTATTCCAGGGAACCGTAATCCCGGACGATGTACCACGGTAACCGATATTGTTAAAAAAGTGATTCCCATTGCTACCACTCCCTCGTGGGCATTTTTAATGTTGAGGGTGTCTAACTTAAGTGGGTGATAATAGCGGAAAAAGGGTCGAGAGAGGGGGGGTGGTTCTTTTGTCCCCTTGTATTAAATCATGTGTTATAGTTAACGACTTATTATTGTAATTAAATATATAGCTGAGTACAATAAAATAATGTAATATAACAAATTTAATGTTTAACACCAAATGTATCTAGTACATTATTTCTATAACATACATTGTTTATGTAGTTTATTGACATAAACGATTTTAAAAGTATAAAACTGATTAGTTACTAGACCGTAAGCCGATTTAAGTATGTATAAAAATACAAATATTCACGTTTTACACTATTATACTAGGTACTTATACCTATCTATATGTCTGGCGCAACCAGTAAAATAAGGTTATTAGTTGTTTTTTAAACCGATGGGCGTGATGAGATTTTTCAAAATCTAAAAGTCAGTGTTGATTACAAAACACTGCTCTATAGTCACTAATCTGTCACTGCTGAAGAAATTCTGATTCCTGAACTGTGAGTTTTTGGATCCACAAAATAGGCTTGTCACATTTCTTTTTTTAATTGAGACTCTTAACTTAACTCTTTACGTTATAAGTTACCGCGATCAATCTGGGATATGCCAATGATGGTGATGATTTTCTCTGTTATGCATGCGCATCACATCCTCCAAGATGAGTTAGTACATCGAAACAAACCAATCAAATACGATTTAAAACAAATATGGATCCGAGAAAATACACTCCAAGAATATAAATTCCAATGAAATATTTTTCCAAATAAATATGGTTCTGAGAAAATATATTCCGACAATAAACGTTCCGACAAAATATTATCCAATACAATATAGCCCCCTATTTCAATAACGTACACCTATAACATTCACTAAATTTGGGACAAGACACATACATGGATATTTTATGAAAATATTAACAAAGCAATACTAGGGTCTAGTTTAGGGCTAGAATATTAAAAATTATATAATAACAATCAAAATATTAGTCTGTTCATATTTTTGGTTTAAAGTTTAAACACGACGTATCTCGTATATAATAATATTCTATTGTTTTTTTTTTTTTTAAAGAAATCTTTATTTAAAAAACATTACAATTCATTCAAAACATACAATACAATAAGAAGTTTATTTACAAGAATATCGTTGCTAATGGCATGAAAGGAAGTCTCAAAGTTGTGACACCTGATGATCAGTTCCGTTCGAGTCGTCTGCAGTGTGGATTCCCAGGAAGCGTGTTTGAGGCAAGTTATGAGATGAGTTATGGTCAGGATTCGAATAAAGTTTTGTTTGGAAGCATTTGTAAAAAATATATATATATATGTAATTTAAACAATAACCACGACCACGACGTTATAACACAATACACTGAAAAGGTAGGTACGCCTATTGGTCGTGTTGTTGGCCAGTTATCTGGTTAAGCATGGTCCCATCATCACCATATTATTATGCCATTCGAAATTTTGACACTTCAGTGCACAGCAGATTATACTTTTTTTCAACGACTGTAATATTGTTTTTAGTTATTACGTAGTTATGTATATTTTATATCAGTTATGTTTGTTAGAATTCACATTTACGCGTCTCCCGTTATAAACGTTCCGAAACGTTACGGTTGATGCTTCGACAGGATAAAACACCGCTCAACGAACAAGTAAAATATGTTATAATATATTATAAACAACATCAATCGAAAAATAATATAAACGTTTTCATTTTATAAAGCTATACGGATTTGTATCTCTATCAGAATACATGCTATTTGTTAACGGTGTATACTAGTTTTATATAAAATATACAAGTTAAACATATAGTGTATAAATGTGGTTCTGATTAAAAACAAATACAGTTAGTTTTAAATTCGAGAGAGTCATAATATTAATAGTGTGGTATATAAATGTAATAATTTGCAAATTTTAGCTAGTTATTATATTATATACTTAGATCGGTCCCATTGCCATATTATAATGTCATTCGAAATTTAGACACTTAGCTTTTGTGGTCTTACCTTTTTTTATCGATTAAAATAATATTGTTTATAGGTATTACGTATTAAAAAATAAATTTTAATATCAGTTATGTTTGTAAGCATTCTCATTTACGCGTTTCCTGTTGTAAACGTTCCGAAACTTTACGATGGACGTTCCCACGGGTTAAACCAAAAGTAAACTATATAATATAATATAATATTACGTATTATAAACAATCTGATTTGATCTGAATTGATATAAACCACAAAACAAAATTAACAATTTCATTTTAATAAGCCTTACGGAGTTGTATTCTCGATCAGAAGACACGTTAATGGTGTATAATAGATTAATGTATAAGACAATTAATTTATAACATAATAATATAATATAAACGTGATTTTGATTGAAAACAAATTCAATTAATTACTAATTTCGAGAGAGTTATAATATATGCAATATAAATATAATCCTATGCATATTTTAGGTTTTCAAGTACCCTTCAAGAAAAAATAATAACTAACAGTAATAATTATTAGCTAGATATAGGATACTACGTAGTTTGAAATTAATTTTTGTACATTCTAATTATGAAACATTCCTTAACGAAGATCTTCAACCATAATTTGTAATAAAAACTCATAAATATTTAACATACTTAAGTTCATATAAAAATTAAAATCAAACTTATAATATTTAACATACTTGTTCATACAAAAATTAAAATTAAACTTATAATATCGAGACATTTTTATATAATATTATGTAGCGTAGGTACACAATTAATCGATTCTTGGAATTTCGATATTTACATAAAAAAATACATCAACAAACTTTAAAAATCTCAAGAAATTTAATAACATCGTTAATGGAGTTTTTTTTTGTCAAAAAAAAAAAAAAAATATAAACAAATAAACAAATAAAATAAATAAAAATATCGATTTGAAGATTTCCAAACTATTACCAAACTTCTTATTATTGGATTACACGGGATAATGAGAATTTCCCACGTCAATAAGTTGTTTTTCTCGAATACTGAGAATACTATTTTGACGGCATCGGGAAAATGAAAATATTCATATCTTATACTTTCGAGTAGTACACTACGTTGTCGTTGTTCAAGCGCACTCGATCTACGCAAAACGATCGCGTTATTGTACAGAAGACGACTTATTTCAGTCCATTTCTCGGGCACCTAATGGGTATCACATTGTGTTTATATGAAATACCTATGTATACCACAACACGTAACCATATACACGTTTTGTGTACTTAGACAGCCAGCCCTACGGTCGCCTACATTATTATTGTTCCCAAACGCGACGTGACGCGAACTTCGTGATGGCTGCAAGTTCGAAGTGCGATATTCCCCGACAGACTAATAAACGACGACCTGACTCGTTTATTGTTATTTGCGAGTGTCTACGTACTGGTGGCGTTTTGCACTGTTATGTCGAACGAAGTCAGAGCTCCATCGATGACTTTTTTTTTTAAATAAATATTTAACAAATACCTACTATTAAATAATAATATTTAATGATATTGGGAAGCTAATCATTGTATCAAGGACGCCCACAAGTCGGGAGGGGGGCATTCCTGCCACCGTTGTCGTGAAGATAAATTATTTTTTGTGTATGAATCGCTCCGAATTACAACTATCAAACAATTGCTGTTTATTCACACGAATAAAATGTTTTGAATAATATGCGAATACACCTACTATTATTAAATTTTTTAAATTTTTGTCAATCAAATCGCTGATATGTAGATATTGTTTTTGGGGATAAATAATATCTCAACTGATTATAAAATCACGTATTCACTGTGGTTATCTATACTAGATCTGGATAAATGTGAACAAAACATATTATTGCATTTTAATAATTAATTATCTCAAATACTCGGTTTCATGTGGCAATAAATTGATAGTGTTTATTTCTGATTGTTGAAAAACAATTTTAGATTATTCAGATTGCATTGACTGTGATCTAAAATAAAGTTTTAAGTAGTAGAAAAGTATATATCAGAACCGGGGCTTGCATTTGAAAAAAAAAACATTCCGTTTTTAGTTGTTTACAATTAAAACGTTTCACAACTTTTGCGTTTATCGTAATTAAAAATTGAAACGTTATCCATGTTTTGCATTTATCGTTATACAGAATTAAAACGTTATGCAAAATCTGAGTTTATCATTAGGTATTTAAAATAGTGTTAATACCTATTAAGTTTAAAAATAATAACTAATACGGCTAATATGGTAATGGTAATGACTCGGATACGGAATATAATATAATCGATTCTTAGATTAATTGCAAGAAATAAATGTTTCAACGAAACCAATAGACCTTTCAAATAAATAGATTTTAAAATATTTCGTTTTGTATAATTTTTAGTTCAATGATATTCTATAAATTACGTTTTGCATTATGTCTTGCTTAATGATACAAAATATATTTTGTTAATTATTTTTGATTATTGCTTTCCATTATAATAACGTTTACAAATTTCAATCGTTTTTTTGTCAAATATAATACGTTATAATCATATCGTTATTATAACGTTTGCAAGCCTTAAACCAACATTATGTACAGTTTTACCTCGTCATTGAGTAAGTCCACTGTCATTAATGTGTTAAATTTGAAAAAAACGAAAACGATTCTCAGTGAAGACGGCTGTCAGCTAATATTATATTATTATAGTTAATTTAATTATTATTATTATTATTATAGTAAGTAATTTATTTTTTTATTTATAATACGGTAGTTTGAATTAATTTTTGTCAAAGCATTTCATTTATTATAGTACAAATATTTAATTATTATAATTATAGTATATTATATTATTATATGCGTTATAAATTATTGTTATTAACTTTTGAGTGAACAATACTATTGAACGGTATAAATAAGCAATAGCATGAAATTAATTTAAATGTTTCTAAAATATCATTGAGCATATAAAATATAACAATATACGTAGATTTTTTAAGTCCACGCAAAATGGTTTTTGGTAATTTTTGCAAGAAAAACTTATATAGCTTCTTGTATTAACTTTTTAAATTATGATTAATTAAAATTTACAAATGTTGGTGATTTTGATGAATTTCGTAAGAATTTTGAGTTTAATTCTAAACGCTCATTGAAAAATACTGTCACTGTATTTTTGATATTTTTTATTTGGTATATTATGAAAAAATTTCGAGGAATCTTGAAAGAAAATAGTATCATATATACATTTAAAAAAAAACAAACAGTTAAAAATTTAAAATACCTATAAATAGCACAAATAAAGATCCAAAATATTTTATGTCCTAATACTATAAGTAATACCTATAAATATCAGGTGAAAATTTCAAGTCATTACAGTTATTCATTTCTGAGTTCCGACGAATAAACGTTATTAATTTTGTCAAACATTTGTTTTGCGTAAAAATTCCGCTGTCTAAATTTTTATTTTTTTCTCCTCTTTAATTTATTGTATGACGTTTTTTTTTTTCTTTGACTTAGGTTTCTTTGACCAATAGTTTGCTTTAAATTAAAACAAAAAAAAATTAAACAATTTCGTTTTAGATCTTCTTAAAACAAAAACCCATTGAGATCACAGACATTTCTAATTTATGTTACTGTATTAAAATACGAACTATTAAAGTTGGGTGTAAGTATTATATTATACAAATATGATATTTGGAGTCTTGGAGTAATGGTAATCAGAGGAATGTAGTGCGAGGTATATCAGTATAATAATGTACAGTAGTGCTCACGAGAGCGGACATGGTGACACATTCTGGTTTAAAATAATATATTATGATCGCGTTTGTTTCAAACGTATAAACACTCTAGACGAGGATACATACCGTTTTTTTATACAGAGTGATTCACTAAGTAAGCTCACAACTTTTTTTTTATCTATAATGCTATTTTTCAAAGATCTGATTTTTGGAATATTTTGAATATAATATTTCTTAAATAATATCATATTTTAAAATTCCTAAGATTTTTCGTCTTAACTAAGGAGCTGACACAACCATGCGGAGATACGAATTTCTTAGTTGGCAGTTTTTGAGTAATCTACCTATTTCACTTTGTATGCTAAATATAATAATTTATAGGTTAATGATAATGTGTTTGGAATATATGGGGGCTATAGTGATTTTAAAATGATTTTTTTTTTATTAATATATTTGTATCTACAATTATAATTTGTAAACATAGTGCAAGACGTACAATAATCAATACTAGATCTAATATAATATTTATTTTATATGTTTTTTTTTAAAACCATTATAAGGACTAGATATAAGTATAAACATTTTAATAATTGAGAAACTATTTGTTAACATTTAGAATTAGGTGCGTAAACATTTTTAAAATAATTGTCCATAGACAGTAAAAAAATCTTAGAATTTTATAATGTAATGTTTAAGTAGATTTATAAATTCCAAAAATTAGTTGAATAAATTCATTAATAAAATGAAAACATCGGTGGTGAGCGTGCTTGGTTAATCACCCTGTATAATACTATTATATTGTACTCATACCTAACCCACTGGATGATTTACCCTCAACCTCGCACCACGCCATGCTCGTGGTTATAGGAAAACTTCGCACGGGTGAATACTTCGTTTACGAATATACCGAATATACCTGTTTTGCCGCCGCCTAACACTCAACACAGGCGGCGGCAAAACAGTTTTGTTCGAAGACGACGATTGACAATTTAAACCATTGCCTTAGGTATAAAGTGTTATTCAGCGACCATACTCACATATCCTTTTTAAAGATGAATATATTAAATATAAAATATCAAAATATATTTAAAATCTGAATTTTCGAATTTTTAAGTACACGAATTATTAAAAGTTATATTCTAAGGATTAAGGTCTTAAGGTCCTTAAAAATGATTTTACCTATTTAAAATATATTATGTATTGATTTATTCACACTCAGAGAATATAATATACAAATTATAAAATATTAACAGATAAGTAATAAATGGTAATTACCATAATTTTCAAATCACCATAATATCTTATATAATTGGATTGGAACGGCGACCTACCGCGCTAAGCGTATTGGGCCGCTAAATTATTATGATACATGGACCGCTGTATATGGACCACTTTCATGTTAAATGTGTCGGTAAAATTACATTGCTCGGTAGATTTCTAGACCCCAATCTGGCCCAGTGTACATCTATTAGGTATATCATGGACCTATAATTATTATCCTTAGTACCTACTCAAAGTTAAATAACTCATAAAATATTCGTTTAAATTTCGATCTAGATACATCAAAATTTTCAAAAAGTCATATAATTAACACTTTATTGGACAAGAGCGTGATTTTCATTTGAAAAAATGGATTTGGGTTGACCATGGGACGTTACTTAAACTGTACAATGGTACATTTTTGTACGATTAAGTATTTGTTAATATTATTGTTCTTAAGTATATAACACTAAACACTCCAAAAATTAGAATTGTAATACATTCATTACCTTTGAGATGAATAATTAGCTATTTTTAGTGAATCATTGTGTATATTAAGTACATATCTCAATTGTCAAAGAAGAGTCTACGTTTTTATAATATACTTTTTTAGTGTGATGTCTTTTCGTACAATTTCCTACTCTCTGGCTCCATGACAGCGTGGAAGCCTTAATAGAGATCTGTGTAGTAATATTGTTATGTGGTCGAAATGAATTAAATATTATATATAATGCTCACGAATGTTCAATCCAAATATACCAGTCAACTATATTTTAATAATTGATTTAATCGTAATATCGTACAATATGAATAATTTATTATTACATTAATTTGACGATATTATGGTGTCCCAACCGGTTGTTTACGGGCACATTGCGTGTGTTCCTTAGTGTGCCTAATTTAATATTTTATTTTTTCGTTAAAAAAAAATGCAAGCTATTAAAATGGTAATAAACTAGTAAAGGCGATAATATTGTCAATAGTTAGGACCCGATCTTGATAATTTATTTAAAAATACAATCTAACTGTTGATAGTGGTTTGTAGATAATACTTGTACCTAAGTACGCATAAAAAAATGTTTTTCTCGACACCAACACCTCTTGCATTGACCTCAGATAACAATGAATTATTTATATCTGTGATTTATCTACGTTAAATGTTTATCTTCAGTAGGTACACGAATTTTGACACTTTTTTCACATTGATTATAATAAATGATAGTAAACACGAATAATTGGAACTATAATATAAGAAAAAAACATGTATAAAAAATTGTTTTTTTTTTATTCATATTATCTACAAATTAATAGTTAAGTAGATTGTGTGTTTTTTTCAATATATATATTTTTAATGATGGCGAAGTGTGAAAGGCAAAGATATTTATAGAGTTTGGTGACTTTGTGAAATTTCTCAAAACTGTCCATATACCCACATAGCATTTTAATATTTCCCAACTATGGTATTAATATTTTCAGGAAAACAATATAGTTGTCAAAATATTTGAAAAAGTTGCGTAAATAATAAGGAAATATTTTATTTATATTTTTCGGCCAAGAAGTTCACTTTTGAAAAATATTTTGTCAAAAATATTAACAAAACATTTTAACCATATTTTTTTTTAAAAAACATTTTTATGGAAACATTATAAAAATATTAAGTCAACATTTTTGTGCAATATTTTATTATTTTATGAGAACAAAATATTTATTCAATATTATTAGTCAAATATTCATTATTCAAGCACTTCAAAATATTCACAAAATATTATCATTTTCCAAATGCTGTGTGGGTAGCAATACCTAAGATATTCGACTTCTCTTAAACCAACTAAACATTTTTACAGTAAGTAGAATAAATTATAGAGCCAAAAGTATCGGTAAACATATTTTATTGTATAACACTAACGTTATACAATTTGACATCTTTATGACGCGAGATACCACTTTTTACACAATATATATAGCTCGGTGCCAAAGCTGGTCAGGTTTTATTCATTTTCAGTGTTATTGGTAGACCCATCGACGAAGATTTATTATTCTGTTTGAATTTATTCATCGTAGGTACCTAATTATAATCGAAATCGCGTGACGGTTTCCATTTCGTTTTGACTTATTGCTCTGCCTTCCTGTTTAGTAACTGGGCAGCTGTTAGCTTTTAATCTAAATACGCGTTTCGATCGGAAGTTCGTTATTTAGAGGTCCGTTTTATTCAGAAATCGTTATTACACTATATAGGGCCGCATTAAACTACGACGTATATATATTCGACCGAAGTATATATTATTATGTATATTGCAACGTAGTTTGTGATTATTTTCGTAATGATAATGTACTCGTGTTACTGGTGAAAAAATAGTCTTACCATCAGATGTGTTGTTGACTATATTATTAGAAAAAATTTAAATTACACCATATCGAATAACAGATAATCAGTCCTTTGATTTGGAACGAGATAAATTCCGTAGATATTCGCTCACGAAAACCTTTTAACGTTAATTTTATATTACAACGGAACGTGTTATATCGCGGTACCTACCTACTGCGAATGATAATAATAAAAATAATATATTAGGAAAGTGTCAATGATTTATTATAGTGACGAGCTTAAAAATATATCGTTCAGGACGATGATTTTTATTATAGGTAATAAATAATAATAATATCCACGGTATACAATGCCTTGCATTATGATGTGGTAAATAATAACATATTATTTTAGATTTGGCTATAATTTAGTATGTACAGGTTAATTTTTAGTAAATGGTTGATAAAAAATTAAAATAACCCACATGTATCATTAAAAATAATATAAATTGTGACGCTTAAAAACAATATCTTTGAATATAATGTTAGATTTTCATCATAATTCGATAAATTATTATTTACTATAATAAAAAAAAAAATCTTTGAGCTCACAACACTATTAATACTCATGATAGACTTTGGCCACAGAAATTCGTATAATATTATGAGCACGTTCAGTATGTTTTTGATGAAAAATGTATATTATCATTAGCCTGAACTTTTAATTCTCAATGCCATATTCGTTCATTGATAATGACATCGGTGACCAATGGTTTATTTGTGCACTAATTGACGACGCGCAAAACGAATATAGTATTCATGACGATTTGAAATGTCTTATAGATACCACAATACAAATTAATAAAATCTGTAGGTAGGTAGTACGTATTTTAAAGTGAACAAAAAAAAGTTTGATAAATATAATATAAAGTTACATTAATAAAAAGCAGAATATTATTTTAAATGACCAAGTAGAAATTATTCATGCTTGATCACACTAATGAAAATTACACTTAACATAGATAATTAATTATTACATATAAATATTTGTCTAAATATATTAATATACTACTTGCACGAGAAACATTGAGGTCCGAGACAGTGATTGAAGTTATCGCCAAGTACCTATGTATCAGACTCAACAAAGTTGTCTGTAAAGTGCACTTTTAACGGCTGGTCGAGTGATTATGGATCAAAAAGCATAACAAACACAAACAGAGTCCCCACCCGTTGTGATTTCTACAATCTAATCGCCAAGACAAAATAATGAATTATATTTCCGTCTGATATTTGATGCAAATTATTTAATAAATCACACAGGTGACATTTCAAAATGATAATAATATTATACTAACTATATTGATTGTGGTTGTGTTTATCACATTTCGAGAATATTCGATTCGTGAGATCAGAGTTGATGTTTGAGATTAAACTTTTAGAGATTATTAGTTTCAAAACCATGTTTACAGATAGGTACCTAATCCCAAACTATTGTTAACAACAATAACATTCCACGGAATGTCGTATTATAATATGTTTTACTATGATAGGAATATTATTTACTTATGTTTTAATTCCAATAGATTAATATGTTAATTTTATCAACCGAAACTTTCCCTCTAGACTCTATAATCCGTGTATGAATAATAATATGGTATACAAAGTACATAATGTACGTTTGTAGTACAATTCAGTATATTAATATGATAATACAAAATCACATAATATATTAGAAATGTATAAAAAAATATATTTTTGAAACAGCTTACATATTTTTTAAATATCAGTAGCGACAAATAATAGGTACAACTAGAAATCAATATTATTAACTGGGAGGCAATATACGTAATTTGAGGGGACTAGGGGAGGTTTCGCCCCCTCCAGACTGATCAGAGACATGACATGAAAATGTATACCTTTAAAAAATAAATTGTTATACATATCTGTGTTTATCTTTATCGTAATATTTACTGACAGAGTATGCGAAGCTGTGTGCTCAAGTTATATTATACGACGCTTATTTTCTCTGTGAAATATCGGTTATTTCGAGACCTTTAACCACGATACTAACCACCCAGGGCATGCTCAGTCGGTTGCACTTTGTCAATGAATTTTGTAATATATTTTATGTGTACCAGTATATGACAATTGTACTTCGTTTTGTATTGTTATTATTGTTGTGCTATTTTTTAAAATTGTGTAGTGTTTAGTACTATATAACTTAAATTATAGACGTTTATTTATGAAATATTAAACAATATTTTGAATCAAATTAAGAGTAGATCTAAATAAATGGAAAAGTTGGAGTTTTTTTCATTACTTAATTCTGAGTTGTATCAAAAACATAATAAAGTATTTCCTGTTAAAGAACTTAAGTGTTTAGAGAAGCAGTACCGAAGTTTCTTTGATATTTGCTGGTTAAAAAACGAGTTGGGTACATGTTTTGTACAGTTCAGCAGAATTTAAAGATAAAACAATTTTCGAAATAATCAAATACATGAATTTAAAATATAAACCAGACTTAGGTCTGAAATAAGTATATAAACTAGCTAAATTAATTGCAACTATTTCAAGTACAACAGCATCAGTGGAAAAAACATTTGCAGCCATCAAAAGAATAAAAACATATTGTAGGTCTACTCAAGGTCAAGATCTTCTCTTGGAATATTATCGATTGAAAAAAGTTTTGTAAGATTCAAAAATGAGCCCTGAATTTTACAGTAAAGTAACAGAAAAGTTCGTTGAAAAGGAAAGTAGAATTGACTTTATTTATATATAAAAAAGATGTAAACGTAACCTATTTTAGTTAAAGGAGTTAGTCAAATCTTAATTAAAATTATTAAAGTCTTATTTATAAATTAAATAGAACGTTAATACATTATGATGAATTATCATGCCTATATATGCTATTAATATGAACACTTAACACTTAATACAATTGAATAATAATTAGTACGCCGAAGTTCAAAATATTATCCACTACCTAAGAACCATAATATAATTAAACTATAATGTGTTAGCATCATTTCATAATTTATACATAATTTCTATAAAAAATATATAAATCATGATTTTACTGGCTAAATTTTAAGTCAAGTAAAAGTTGGTACATTTTACAATTATCAAATGATTTAAATTCACCTTCTTTTACCATTAATGAATGTTTTACATAACTAAATTTTAAATTTTAGATTTAATAAATTTACATTTTAAACTAATTATAAAATTATACTAACTGCCGCATTATAATGTGTATTTTAAACCTGTCTGGCATTCATGGTATGGATTAAAGAAAGTTGTTGCTCAACTAAAAATAATCTTAATTCTTATACGACATGGGTGAACGCGTAATTAAAACTCCACGAATTAGGATAAAATACAAAGACGGGGCGGTAAACAGGTCAAATAAGTTTTTATCCTTTAATTAAAATACAAAACAATAGTTTTGAAAATCGTGAGTATAAGGGTGAGATATTGAGTGAGTGTGAAAGAGTGGTTTTTGGGGACCAATAATTATCGTTTATAATAAAATTGTTGAAAAATGGACGTGTTTTAACGGATAACGCGTGTCTAACGGTAATGAAATTGGAGTTGATTTGGTAATACTTTGAACCGGAATAAATGCATTTATTTTTCAAAAACATCAGATTGTACGTTATTACGCGGAAAGCCAATATATAACTATTCGAAATCGAATAAATTTGTCAAAGCTCATAATAGTATGGTTTTTGACGACCATAACTCTTTCCATGAAAAAATGTAATTGCTGGTCAGAACACACAGAAATGATGAAGTCTTTTGGAAATAATAAATATTGATCATATAAAATAATGGAGGAAGATACAAAATAGAGAGATGTTATTTTGAATTTGTTCTACTTTTGGACGTTTAAATTGAGAAATGTTTTTTATTTTAAAAAGCATATAATATAAATTTTCTTCATGTTTTAATATATTCGATATTGTATCATTTAACAGATTTTATTTTTACTGAATACAATTCGTAAGTTACATTTGTATTTACATTATGTCAAACATAACTGGGAGACCTCGTTGCACTGCGCTCAGCTCGACGTAATAGTCGACTATCGAGTGGAGTATATATCTTCGTGGAAATTGGAAATACAGTAGAGCCTCCTTACAACGGAATCGTTCGGTACCAACTAATTGTCCGTAATAAAGAAGTTTTTCAGTTATAAGGAGACTAAAATATACGGGATATAGGTTATTCGGGACCATTGTTGTTTTCCATTATAAGGAGGTTTGACCGTATTGTGGTACAGCAGAAACAGGACAGCGCTGTATGAACATTTTTCTGGATAATTTCATATACCATATAATATCGAGTTTTCCAAACTTATACCTACGTATAACGTAGTTACGTTCAGAGCTGTGTGAAATGGATGCATTAATAACCGAGTAGTAACTTTACGAGGGTATACGGAAAAAGGAAAAAAGGGCTCAAGGAAAAATCCCGAACGGTGTAGTTTTACCTATAGGTTTTACTCAGTGTCAAAATAAAAGCGTTACAAAAATCCTGTATTATATTCGAATTTCCGTCTATTCTTTACACAGTGTGTATATCTATCGATAAAATCAAACAAAGTATCTATATTAAGTTTAAAACGTATCTAATTCTCAAAACGATTGGTGAACCATATAATATGCAGTTGTTTACGCAGGATTTTCTCAACAGTTAGAATTACTCACAGTTGTCACAACTCACAAGATTAGGTTTGAAAAATAATGCCGGTACTTTCTTAGTTCTTACGGATACGAAACAAAAAATAGACACAAAAATATATTTTTAAAAAAATTAACATCGTACGAATAATGAGCAATAAAATACGATTTTATTTTTATTTTTTCGAGTCTAATTTCAGAAATTCAGGTGAAGTACCTACATATTTGAAAGTGTTTGTAAGCTTCATCTTCTGTCATTTGTTTTTTTTTCAAATTTATGTTGGCTATAATGCCTAATCCGTTAAGACGTATAATATGAACATTGTAGGTCCTTGGCACTTGCTTAGTAGTTGTCTACTGTTGAAACTTAATAAATATATAAAAAAAAATAGTAGAAATAAGGGTGGAGGGGTTCAGCCCATTAGACTTCCTCCCTTGTACGCCATCGACCTTATATGTATGCGCACGAATATTTTCTACTTGCGAATCGGGCATGTAAATAAATATAATCAAAAATATTCCACTGTGGCATTTTATTTTCTAGTGCCGAGAAATAAGTACTTAGGAAATTCGATATTTTGTGTACAAGTGTCTTGCAACTGATGCGTATTGGCCGTTTGCCACAAGGGATAATAATTGTAATGTTTGACCTTTTTTCGGTAGTATGAGTTTGATATTTATACGGAATTTCAAGACACCAGAACAGTACTAAATATTATACTTATTCAAACGACAAACATCTTGACCATAATATATTATATGGCGGTAAGCATAGAAAACATAAAATCACAATCCTCCTTATGGTTTTTAATAAATACTCTTAAATAATATAATTTTCAGAAAAACGTTGGATGAGTGTACAAGTGTATGTTCCCCAACTACCTTTATACCTTCGTCGTTATATTATAGATACACTGAACCTAGACGTATCTGCGGAGACACACCATCGCTGTCGATTAATTATAAAACTACATACCGAACGCGGTAACTGGTACCACGGATATAGACCCCGGGCTCATTTGGTCAACGAATGAAAATAAATAAAGCGTTCGTTCGTGTAGGTACCACGCAGCAGGCATACATTACAACGTTAGAAAAACATAATATTATATGCACCAGAGTCGTTTTATGTCCGCATTCGTGTGTTATATTATATTATTAAAAATAATTATTATTGTTGTCACACGAAGGTGTTCTACTGATCTGTAAACTCGATATTATTATAAAACGTGTGTTGTCGCGGTATAGAATTCCTGGTAGTTCTGCAACCTAAACCGGTTTGGTACCAACATCGAAAACGGTACATCACTCGTCCCAAAGTTTTGTAGATTAAACGCGATAGATACATAAAATGAGTTTGTATAATATTAAGCAAATAAAATAACCATTATTTTATGAAAATTATAATTGTTCAGCATAATGTTCAATTTGTAAATGAGATCAATTTTGTCGAGGCCTTAGAGGACGAAAGTGGTGGAGCCTTTAATCGGAATGACATGTTGACCATTCTGAACTTTATTTGTTAGTGTTAACGCATAATTTATTAAATTAAACGGTTATTTTATATGATTGAAAATAAACGGTAGGTAGGTAGGTAATAAAACTATTTTGGTTTACCATTCAAAAAGTTTAAATTATTTCACTCGGCACACCATAAAATACACAATTGCATTGAAATTATGGTGATTTGAATTTCATGTGTCATTGCTTAAAGAAAATATTTTAAATATTCTTCTGTACGGAAAAAATTCAACAAAAATAGACTTCCTGTTGATTACACTATAATTGATTTTTTTAAAGTTCGTACGAAGAGTAAAAATATCGGATAATCGATTTCAGTCACTTTTCTCTGTTTGTCATATTATTCTGATTTGTTTATTACGATAAATGATTTTTTATACACAAATCAAGTGCATTTTCTATTGTTGTGAAATGTACCTATATTATTATATGATGAATACTAACTGAAATTTAATGTCGGAATTCCAATGTCAAACATTTTTTTATGGAAAAGTTGCGTATAGTTCAATGGTTTCATCTCAAGAAAATAAGTTTTCTATGATTTCGTAAAATATACTCAACTTTTAAAATAGCGTAAAATAAATTTAAAAGTTGTGTACGACGTTCGTTTTATAAATTCTAAAAGTAACAAGAGAACGAGAAAAAATAAAACAGCAAGACAAAAGCTAATTATTATTATTGTTTATATTTTTTTAAACATGAACTAATAGAATATATTTCAAGTATTATGATAAATTTTAATCTTACTTGACAAATAATGTTATTCCAAAGTGATCGGTGCACAAACGTATTTTAAAATTCATACCATTAAAATTATTATTAGTTAAACACTTTGAAGTATTTTAATAGTTTTAATGGCTTATAAACAATCTTAAGAACATTTAATTATTTATTAAAAATCATTCGTTCGTATTACCATCGTACTTTGAAGTTGACTTAAAAATAAACCATCGGTGTTATTTTCCAGCCAAACGTAAGAAAGGTATTTATGTGTTTTTGAGAACAAGAAGACCAATTCTCGATAAAAATCAATGGACCTCATTAGTTCTTTTAAAGAAGTATAGTAATATAATACCTTCATACATAATGTACACGCTCATTAAGTTTGTTGTTGCCGTTATGCGGGGCAAAAAAAATATGTCACCGGAGTTGAATACGCCGCGAAAAGTCATACAAAATATTCAGATAGTAATAATTTAATTTTCTTAATTAAACAATAAAATACTGATCCGTCGGAAACCAGAGACGTGTTGAATAGAGGAATAACAATATTTGACAATACTCGGTTTTCAGTGCTTGGATATTATATTAAAGTTCAATGGAATACCATAGATTTATTATTATATCGCCATTGTTGAAAAAAAATAAAATATCTGTCTCTTTAAACGCGTGTATTATACTGTACATAATACAACGTAGAACAGTGTTTCAACGATAACTACTTGATCACAGATCTCTCCAATATCTTCTTAAGTTTCTGATTTAGAAATATCTAACCAGTCACTAACGTTCTGCTGTAATAATATTATATTATAGTGTTTGCGGAGGATACATTTTGGCGATCGTTCCTCTCCTTTTAAAATCGGATCCCGATTGCTGTCTCCAGTAAAATTAATTCTTTGCTATATATTATAATACACAAGTATATATTATAATATGTACCTATTATATTTTTTACCTCCAAAAAAAAATGTACATAATATTACTAAAATATTATATGTTTTATGTAATACCTATTGTTAATAAATATAGATTTTTATTTTAGCTTACACCTTAAAATATGCTGAGAACTAAATATTAGCCAATGGTTTACGAAAAATTGTGTACCAAAATTTGTGGATGACAAAATATTTCTACCGTGATCACTTTTAAATGTGTAGGTTATACGTGTACAAGTATACAATCGTTCGAGAGTGTAGTTTATAATTAATTTGAATTCATTTTGTCAACAGTATTTACCAAAAAACAATATAATATAGCTTTCTATTTAAATTAAAAAAAAAAAAAAATCATAATAATGATAGGCGTATTATTTTTTGATTTTTCCGTGTAGAATATTAAGTATAGGTACATCACACTTTTATTATAACATTTTAATACAATCCTTGGTGTAGGTATACACTGTTCACTTTTTATGGGAGCACCGCAATACCATTGACAGTTTGAGACGTTTAAGTACAATTTTTCGAAACCATAAATATTTATTAAAAACCGCACCCCGTCACGTGTATAACACCTCATTGGTTTTTCATTGAAATAAAACCACGAAAATAATTGCCCTGTTCGTCGTCTTCTGCGACAGCAGCGATCGAGCAATGCGTTTTGACTTCGCGTCAACGAGTCATACGACGGATGTTAATTTGGCACCACAACAATGCTTTCTAGACGTACGATAATAATATTATTTGATTCTTGAATAAAAACTGTATAATATGGTCGTTGAGGCTTATAAGGACGATGGCGACGACGAAACGTCACGGCCAGAATTCTGTCACGGGACATGCAGCCGCTGCACCACCCCCACCCCCCCCCCTCTGGAACAGTAAGCCTTTTTATTAAATTTTTTTATTATTATTATTTAAAGATTAATTACGTCACGCACATTTTTTCAGAAAGACCGAAATATCCAAACGGACGGATTCATTTTCATTTTATAATTTTCTCATATTTTTATCTCATTAAGTTAAATAGCAAACGGTCTATATTATTATCATATGGGCATTGCGATGAATCAATACATTTTTAAATGAAAACCGTCTAGGAAAAATGTTTGAAACTCATGATTATAGTAATTAAAATAATTATTTCGTTTTGAGTGTAATACATTTACAATGTAAATATGTATTCACAAAAAAAGAAAACGATTAAACTATAAAATAATAATATCCTCTATTCCTCTATATAGTAAAGTATGTAGGTTTTAAAATATAAGGTAAATAAAATCACTTTAACTGCCGTTGAAATGGCCAAGTTAAAACTTATCTTGATAGAAATAAAACATTAAGTATAGATTAAAAGTTGAATGTTTGTTTATGATTGGACAAACAGTAAAAAAAGTTGTACCTATTAATTTAAGTCAGAAAAAGTACTTTTATGAAGAGCGCTGACAAGTTGAAAATAATAATATTTTCTTTGGAACTCGCAAATCATGAATATACAATTTGAATTACAATTATTTTACATATATTTTTGTAATTTATTGCAATTTCGATCGCATAAAAATATGTTTGAAATACAGAAACTAAAAATATTCCTGAGGTATGTATTACAGCTCAACATTTTTATGCTTGAGAAGTGTGATGCAGGTATTTTTGACGTTTAGTGTTTTATCTTGAACCAATATACAGTCTGTTAAAAGGTTATTGATTACCAATTGTAACAGTAAAGTTCATTTTTTATAAATATACTTACGACTTACTTGTGATGCCAAATCGATTTCAAACAATATTCGGATAGTGATTATTGATTATTGTAAATTTAAGTTTGAAAAAAGACGATGAAGACGATGAACGAAAAAAGGGGTCTTCTAATTTTTCGTTTACAAGACATCTCGTGAGTTATGAAACGCATAAGCGATTGGAAAATAATCGGAACAAAAGAAATGAGGAGATATCTTTCACCGGATACAATGATAACTAAACGATTTTAATTTTTGATTTTAATTTCAATTCACTTTAATCGAGTTATAATGTGTTTTAAATATATTTTTTTCGTACTCAATCGCTGCTGACAATGGAGTGACTTAAATCAGGCCAATCGACTAAAATGCGCGCCAGCAACATTTTCGTCGAACAAAAAGAAAACCATCGATCAACGTGGCTATATATTCGGAAAACCACAAGTGTTATCATATCATAATTCGTGTTTATCATAAACAAATAAAAATAAATAATAGCGCGTCACCTTATATCATTATAATATTCTGTGCTTATATAGCCGAAGGCCCTTAGAGTTGACATTTTCTGAATTGGAATCAAAATATTATTAGCTGGATTCTTCTGGCAACTAGACCATTGTCCCGGTAAACAGACAACTCTAAACGCAATAAAGGCTAAGCGCTCAAAAATCAATTGAATAATAATAGTCACGAAAAATGTTTTCTTCATTTTGCAAAAAATGATCTAAGAACGAATATATCCCGAAAGACTGTTTCTCAAATTGGGAAATTGGAATTTTTCAAGTCGACAATTTAATTTATTATATAATGCGCTAACAACATTTTCGTCAAACGAAAGAAAACCATCGATCAACTCGGCTATATATTCGGGAAACCAAGTGTGCTATGATTCTTGTTTATCGCAAACAAATAAAATAAATTATAGCGCGTCGCTATTCGCTATATTATAAATCATTATGCGTTTATCACGGATTACCCGATCGAGCCGTCACTTTCTGAGTTCAAATCACCGGATAATATTATCCCACGATAATAACACAATAGTATTAACTGGATTGATGTGGTGACTATAGACTATATATTGTTCCGGTAAACAAACCAAATTCGGAACGGTTAAAATGATACATTATTACCTAGTTTACGAGATAAAAGTGTACACGGGCATCATCATCACCGATAACATTGCAGATTGTTGTACCGAAATAAGTCAGCGTGATAATAGTAATATTATAATTTATATATAATAATAAATTATAATTAAAATGTTATCATAGAACAGCAGGTTGTTGTGGTCAGTGGTTTCGTTCAAAATCTTTATAAGGGCAGTGGCCACTAGCCAGTGGGTTATGAAAATATAAAATGTTTGGTATCGGTTTTTTTTTCACTTTTTATTTATAAATAAATCAACATAGTAAGAAAATATGTTGTTTCAAGTACTGCATAACTAGTTATCTGTTTTTATTATTTTTTTAGTAAAATATATGCCAGTTTCCATGCTTATAAGCGTGTACCTTTGCATAGACGTGATTAAGGCTAAGAAACACCAAATATTTCCATAGCTCCTCTAACTAAAAATTGAATAATAATTGAGTCACGGAAAAGGTTTTCTTAAATTTTGCAAAAAATTATTTAAGAACGAATATTCCGAATGACTATTTTTCAAATTTTGAAATATTTAAAGACGTCATGTACACAATTTAGTTAATGGACGTCAATATATTGGAAATTTAAAAAATAGAAAATTTGTACTTATATAGATAATATTAAATTCGTTGAACGATTTTTATAGGCATACTAAATAATTTGTTTAAAAATCTATGAAAATGTATATTTATGATAATCTACTTGTGAAAATAAAAAGCTAAAAAGGATGTAGAAAAAAAGTACACACATATTATTTTTATAAAGAAAATATATTATGAAGACTACTACAACTAATACTACTACTACTACTGCTACAACCTCTCCAATAATATGGCCTAGAGAATCTGCCTATGACCAACGATGGTCGAAAATGAAACATAGGAAACGAGATAATATTAGGTATACATAATATGTTAAAGAAAACGGTAAAATCACGTTATACCTATATACCATTGTTTTGGTACCTATCTATACATATGATATGTTCGTCCTATTCCGGCGAAGGGTCATATTTTATCTTATATAAGTTTCCGGCCCGCAGATATAACAAAGTTTGACAAAGATGATTACACTACATATAATAATATACATTATACAACGTATAGGTACTCTCATCGATCTTTTTCGCTGCATAATATGACGTCGTATAAGCAATACTGATATAATAATATGTACGCGATCGAATGCAAAATAAAAGGTGGGCATAGATATTGTATTATGTGTGGAATGTCAATAATGATCAAGTTAAGTTTACGGTATAGCACCGTTGCAGGCCCATACTATGATAATATTATAATCGCACGAACGAAATCAGTAAATTTGTCAGAACGAAAATCACTCCAGATGAAAAAAAATTCAAACTATTAAATAATTATTGAAAGTTACGTTCGGCCCATAGGTGTTGAAGATTTCTGGTATATAATGTACAGACGCGATTGCAAGGCTGGAATGAGCCATTTTTTCTGCAATTGAAATTTGAATTAAAATTGGTCATATAGGTACCTACAATAAATTATTGTGTACAACTAAAAAATACTGAATTAATTAAATTTGTATTAAAAATATTTGTAATAAAAATCATGACTACAACAATAATTATTCTAAAAACATTATTTCTGCAGAATATACCTAATAACGATTATTGATATACTTGATACTATTGCTAATAAAATATATTATTTTAATAAAGAACAATCGATGTATTATTTCATATTTGTTCATTCCAGTAATTTATAACGGTATAAAATACATAATTTGTAGGTCATAGATATTGTAAAAATATTATGCACTATTTAAAATATTTGTACCCGGAAGCAGGTCCACCCTCCAGACCCCGAAGGGACGAGAAATCTATGATTTTTCTGGAAAAACAAGATACATGGAAAACAGTCAACAGTCGTGATGATCTGAATATTTCATTACATTTTTAATTTACTCTTTAAATTTGGGGTGGACTGGACAAGTCAAGTGAAAAATGTTGATGGCATTCTTGAAAATATAAAAATAGCGCCCGTCTTACGCTTTACGTCTTCTGATAGTGGCGCAGTAGGCATTTCTTCCCCCCTCCGCCTTCTGGCCCAGTTCTATTGAACTTAAATACGCTACTTTTAAAACGTGAAAGCTAATGCGATTGCCTAGACATAATAGCGATTCGAGTCACAGCGTCAGCAAAGACGGTATAATACACATTGAGGAGGTGCTCGGTATTATTATTATTTCTATTATTACTATACTTTACGCGAGGATTTTTCCTCTTGTTTGCTCTTGTTCTTTCACGTTTCGCCTCTTGACCCATTACGATCGTGTTATCATATTATATTCTCGCCCCTCCCTACCCTTCTCACCGGCACGATGATGGGGTCTTACCGCTCGATCGCGATCGGGCCACACGCGTCGTGTAGGTATAATATTATGTGTAATATAATACAAACGCGTTTCTGTCTATATAATATAATAATATAATACCGATTATTCGCGAGGGTGTGCGTATACATAATAATAATAATATAATATATTTAAGCGCAAGTCGATTCGTCAAAGGCCACCGCCGCCGACACCGTCGCCGACGTGTCTATACGCAAACACGTCAACCCCGATAATGCATCACCGTTATGACGATCATTTGCGCACTATATATTATATGCAGATTATAATAATATCTCATAATATTATAAACTATATTTTTACTATTAATATGATGCGATAGTATATATATATATATATCTGTATATTAAACGTACCTACGATGTAGTTTCAGTGATAAACTATAATAATAATATGTAACGACGAATGTGTACCTACTGTTGAAGATTAAAAACTAATCGCGATTTTATCACACCGAAGATGTACCTAAGCCATATACGAACATTATGGAATAATATTGTTATCACAATATCATATGGCTATACTGATATAGGTAGTGGTGCATGCGAAGTATTATAGGGGCGAAGGAGTCCACGGGGAGGGTAGTCGTCAGTCGGTTTATTAGTACCTCCAATTTTCAAATACCTATCATTGTTTAATTTTGTTATAAATTTGGTTTCCTATAATATTATTGTGTGTGAAGGTGTGGGTGGAGATCATAGGTGAGACTAAAACCATATTTTGTGGCTTAATATTCATATTTTACGTATATGCTAATCTGCTGTGTAATAATTCATCTACACACCTCTCTACCGAGTTAGTATATCTGTATGTGGCTTATAATACCTATTTATAATATACAATTTATGAGACGTGGTTACATGTAATGATACGGCTGTCCTACGACCTATATACGATAGTGGTGTAAGAGGAGTATTATTATAACTGTAGGGAGGGGATTAGTTTATTAATACAACCTTAAAATTTCAAAAATTGTGATTATTTTTGGTATCAATTTTAGGGGGAGATGGCATAGGTAAAAACAGGACCATATTTTTGGGGTGTTGTAGCACTCAAATTTTTCATATGTCCATTTTCCGTGTGAAAAATAATTTACTCATCTATATTGAATATTTATATACCTCTAAGTGGTTTATAATAAATATAACATTTATAAAATATATTTAACAAATGTATACGTCATATAAATTATATTTTATAAAAAAAATTTCAAATTTATTTTAATACACAACATTTTATGCCTTTTAAATGATATCATATTATTTCCAATAAAATATCACGACTGATAT
Organism: Acyrthosiphon pisum; assembly: GCF_005508785.2. Taxonomy (NCBI): domain Eukaryota; kingdom Metazoa; phylum Arthropoda; class Insecta; order Hemiptera; family Aphididae; genus Acyrthosiphon; species Acyrthosiphon pisum. The sequence goes on from NC_042493.1 coordinate 51,536,520, forward strand.
AAGTCCGTTTATATTACAGTTCCCACTGTGTTAAGAAAATAATTATCAGAACTCTTCGAAGAAAAATTCCTAAATACACCACGCTGAGTTATAACCACGGTATACCCACCTTTAGCGTATATAATATAATATACGTGTGCAGGATTGCGGTCCGGGGCCGTGTCGAAGTAAATCGATCGGACGTGTGTAGGTACCTAAAACGCGGTTTCGAATATTTCAAGGGCGTTTTAATGTGGGGGTACCCACCACCTACCTACGCAAGTATATATTATTATTATTATATTCGACACGGCATCCGAAAATCCGAAGCGTCGGTCTGACCACCACTGATCGCGTTACGATAAAAAACGTTCGTTTGTAAAAAAAAATATATAAAATAAATAATACCTACCGATATTGTTATACAGCAAGGAGATGTAAAGTACAGAGGGACGTACGATATCTATAAGAAGCTTATGTGGTGTGCATATTATACGGGGTGATCAATTTAACATAAGACACTATTATTTCAGAATTTCTTTAAGACATTTATTTTACTTAACTTCAAGTCGTTACAACTAACAACATTTTTGGAAGAAAAAAAATAATTTTTTACCATTTGTAACGTTGTAATTTTTTAACTACTTAACTTTTTTGAATGACAACATAAGTATTTTTTATTTTATGTCCCAAGTCAGAATATTATATTTTGGAGTATTTAGATTTATAAAAATCTGATTTCGGAAAAGTAGCTTACATTAGCTATAAATTTATAAATATTAAAGTTTAGACGAGTGGAGAACAACGTTTTTTTTTTTTTTTTTTTTGGGGGGGGGGGGGGTACCTGTACCATTCCAATCCACTCCACTCGTCTTTAAATACTTATAACTCAAAAATACATCGTACTTTAACGTCTTGAAAATATCATGTAAAATAAATATTTTCAAGAAAGTGAATTGATTTGAAATATTATGAACGTCTTGCGCGTTAAATAACTCACCCGGTATACTAAACATGTAGGATAGGTACATTTCCATATGCGCGCGGGGGGGGGGCCGATACCGTTCAAAGGGACTTTTATAGTTTTATCCCATTTAGTGCCGCAGCCACCGCGACGACGTACGTACCTACCTACCTATATTGCGAGTATTCGTTTCGTTTATAAATTATTCATCATTACACCTCTGCACAGTTTAAACGTACGTGCACACGCCTACGTTTATTTTAAATATTATATATGTATAGACATATATATGTACGTGCTGCGTAAAATATTCACGCAGCGGCTAAATAATGATGATAATAATAATGTGAATTTTCACGCGTATTCGATACTGAACTCTATACGTCCCGAAATATTATGACGTCGCAATAATATAATATATTGCAAGCAGTCATATTATTTTATCGTCTGAGGCGTAAATGATTGCTGTTATCGTCGTATAAGAAGACGCGAACGTTCAGCTCACGACTCAGGTGGTTTGACTGCAATAATAGGACTAGGCACCCATAATATTATAATAGGTATACGTCAACATCGTAATATGATAATAATAATAATAATAATATTATGATATTATTATAATACGCCGCGATCGGACCGTGATTGTGTTTTCTCGTTTTTTTCCGGGACGGTTTTCCCTCGTCCCGACTGCTTTTCGTTTCAGTCTAATAATATTGTGTACCATTGTACCAGCATTATTATAATATTATTATACCTACGCATTGTTGACATATACAAATTAACCCTTTGAAACCACGTTTTAACGTTCGAATGCGCTGATAAGGTATATAATATAATAATATTATAGTGCACTGAGGATGAGTGTAGTGAATTGATATCCCTTCATGTCCAACGTACACCGCGATGTATCATAATTATTATAAATTATTATAATGCGCCAGATTTAATCTAATTCCAAATTATTGTAAATCATGAATTGAGAAAATGTAGCTAACACACAAAATAATACTTCATGAGCTGTGCCTATAATTTATTATTCTATGAACAAATTGCAATGCAATTATTGATAATTGTAATTTTATTTATTCGACGTTACGGACTTTTTGAATAAGAATAATTTATTTAAGGTTGATAAACTAAACTTACATTCAATAATTATTAACTATTTCATCAACTATATGAAAATATTATATGATAGACACATTAGTGTGATTACAATTTGTATAACAAAGGTATATTTTATGTTATAAAAGGAGGTACCTTATTGGTTCCTATTGGCTGCAATATTTATAATCGGTATATAGTTTAAGTAAATAGTTAATGATGCATAAAACGATGTGGAACTAGTGGTGGATTCGGGGGGGGGGGGGGAGATAGGGTGACTACCCGCACATAGTTTACCGTGATTTTAACGTAATTCTAATATTCTAAACAATAATTCCCACGAACAACTACTGTGTGGAAGATGAAATGGTTGGGTAAGTTACGGTTGGACTTTAAAATGTATAAAACAGTTTAAGTGAACCTATTTAATCAGTTAGGTGGTATGACTTATTAATCTTAAAATGAGACATTTTATAAATCATAAAACAGCATCGAACATCTACTGTTTTTAAATATTGTTAAAAATTAAAAAAAATAATTTCATTATTTGCCTATCTGAATTAAAATGTATTTAATCGAATTCAATTTATTTAGTTACAAAAAAAAAAAAAAATTAAATATTCAAATTCGGTCATTAATATTATTATAATATTTATTTATTTTTTCTGTATTTGTTCATTGAAACGACCTTAAAGTCCTTGCTTATCAAGATGGGTAGTAGGGAGATCATATGATCTATTTATATCGATGTATATATCACTATATGCACGATACTACCCCCTTCTTCTTTATATAATATATATAATAATATATACATTTATGCATATATAATATTATTACATTTATCATGTATACGAAATTCGAATCACTAAGCGATTGAGTAAACTTGAGAAACTGGAACTCGAATTAATTTAATGATCCAAAATGCTCTGTGAGCGCTCACAAAAATAAAACATTTTATTATTATTTTATCGTTTTTTTCCGTTATCAATCGATGGATATTGTGAGTGCCTAAGCAGTTACGCGTAAAAAGGTTTCGGTGAATATTTCAAGACGTTTGTTTACGGAATGCTCGGGCGAAGGTGAGACGTTGAAAAATTCGTTTTCACACCACTCCCACGACCCTCACATGCGCTTTCAACGAGCATGTCGTCACGGGGGTAGAATGCAATGCGACATTTCATTATTATAGTGCCGTTAACCGTAAGTATATATAAAACGGAATCGTTTGTCGTACACATTTCTTATTATTTTTGCAAGACAGGTTTTCGTTGGGATTTAATCGCGGTTGGTGCGGACATTTTTTAGAACCGATTTTCTTTGAAATCGTCCAAAAGTAATTCTCACGCAACGTTGTGAACGCGTTACATGCGCTCCGCCTGCTGCACAAAACCGGTGTACTGTCCCTAACAAGACACCAAGTGTGTTTCTTCAGAAAGCTTCGTTAGCTTCAAATGCGCATTATATTACGGTATTAACTGTAACATGGTCAGTGGCGTACTTAAACTTATGGCTTTTGAGGGAGAATTTAAGTCTACAAATTGTGGTGACCTTAAATTACCAAAAAAGGCATCTCTCAAGAAAAAAAATTGGGATGGGTTGGGGGTTATAACGGTACTATAATTATAATTATTCGTATTCAATTAATTAAATGTTTCGATTCAATAATAATTGTTTGATAACGCTTATCGAACATGACACTCGAAATATGTTTTATATCATTATGGGTGAATGAAATGTTGGATTTTTTTTTATTCGTAATAATTACATAGTTTTTATTTTGGTATGTACTGCATTTAAGGTCAATCCATTAAACTTGGAAGAATAGATTTTTTTTTTTTATTGATACTTCTCTTTAATTATTTAAGCCTTTAAAGTTAAAGGACATGACACTTCTCGTCACGTCCATAGATTGGACGTGAAGACGATACGATGATGTCATAGCTTATATAATATTCTTATAAGTTGGAATAGTATACTAAACCTCACTTGACTAGGTTCACTCTAGCCTTATATTTAAACGCAACCAGCTAGTGCCGTAATCATCGTTTTAGGCTTTCCGTGGTTGTATATTAGATGTCGATTTTGTGGAACAGCTTAACCACTGATTAAGTTTCGTTATATTATTCATAAGCGTATTTCACACACGCACACATATACATACTAATTTCTAACCCTTATACGTCATGTTATGTAGATTCTAAATTACTAAACAATATGTAGGTTTACTACATTTTTGAAGTCGTTTAACCACATTACTTGATTATAGTACAGGTACCGAATATTATCGACTAACTTACTGTTTAGAACATTTTCAATGTATGTTGCATCATAATGATAGATTTAGGTAGTACTTATACTTGTATCGTACTGTATCGGAAGAGATACTTGAAGATACCTATTTATTTTTTGCCATCACCTAGCTTGCCTGAGTCACCTCTAATGAGCAATACAATATCAGAAGTGTACACGGGGAAGTTAATGAAAATAATTAACTGAAGTTAAGTTAAACACAATATCCTTAAGTTAAATGTAAATAGTTTACAAACTAGCTATACATTAATATGGAAAATAATACTAACTTAACTCAGTTTATAACAATAATTACCTAATCTACTTTTTTTTAATTAGTACTTGGATCTAAATAGTATTTTGTGTCTATCTATATAATATAATGTTATTTTAACAAGAAACAACAGATATTACAGTATTACATAATATTACTATACCTATTACTGTAATTGTAGTGTTAGATTATGCTTGTTTTGAATCTTGAATACAGTAATTAATGCATAAAACCATTAAAACCAATTTGAATTTTAACTTGAAAGATTATTTTATAAATCAGCTGAATAAATCTAAGTTATTTCATCAGTAATTTAAACTAGTGAAGTTCATTAGAACATTAATTAACTAGTCAAGTTTAAAAGTTTTAAAAAAATTAACTTTTTAACTTGTCTCAGGATTTTTAGCTAGTTAATGCCCAACTTTGTATCGTATAGTAATATATTGTTGTTGTTGTTGTTAAACCATGGCGGAGGTACACAAACACAATGTGCAATAAAAACGAAAACCATTTGTAAATGTCCAGACGTTAGGCCGGCTAAAATATATCGTCACTGTCGGGAAATAAAGAGATAAGGCGGCGGCGCGGCGTTGGCGAGTTGAAGGTTCCGTTGGCCAGCGGTATAGTCTTTCTGCTCCGAGAGTGACGTATAATGCACATTCGGGATCAAAAGCTTAAATCAAATACGATCTGTGTGGCTATAGGACAACGAGCCGAATAACTCCCCAAGTTTCCGATGGCTGCTCCTGTGGCCAAGGCAAGTTGTACATAAGATTCCCATTGAAACATTTTTTTTCACCACGGGAAATGTATATACCAAGGTATCGGTAAATTGAACCACTCGTTCTATCGTCTATTTTTATGTACAGGGCGATTCACCGCGCATGCCCACCACAATTATTGTGTTCTTTAAGAATGAATTTATTCACATTCTGGTTTTTTGAATCTCTTAAATATAAATATTAAAATAATATACCTACTCAAAGACTATAATAATTTCATATTCTTGGGATTTTTTGTATGACTAAAGGACTGTCATGTAGTGATTCAAACTCCCATTTTCAAAGAATAGATACTATTGTTTACTAAACATTACTTAGCAGATCATTTTTCTGATCATTTTGAAAAACCTAATTCAAAATTTGAGTATACGTAGCTCCTCAGTTATTAAAATGTTTACAATAATGATTATAGTTTCATAGTACACAAAGTTAAATAACCCAAAAACTCGTCCGAGTTTTGATGCTGAAACGTTAAAATGTACATGAAAGTTATTCACTAAATAATTTACACTAGAAAATTATGGTTGTCAATGATGTTCAATATAATAATTGTTGGATTTTCTCAAAAACCGATGTGTGCATTAGTGCATAATATTACACATAATACATAATCTAAAGTTGAAGCAAATAATATGCTATACAATATTATAATACAGTTGCCTTCAAAATCTGGTTGGATGGGTTTGCGAATTTTTTTCGACGGCGTGATAAAGCATTATTAATTTTTTTGACATTAGGTACACCCGAAAACGCTTCGGAACTACTCAACAAATGTATTGATAATGTTACCTGACATAACCCATACTCATCGCTACTATATCTACGTTTCAATTTATAAAATACTTGAACATTTTATAATAAAACCCACATGATATAATATTTTAGGACGTCATTATGAATCGTGAAAAATAGTTTGAAACCACCAAGCTTAAAACTGTGATCGCGTGTTTATGTGATCATTATTCGGTCGAAATTTATCGTAGATTTATCGAAAAAAAAACGAAAGTCAGGAGAACATTGGAACATAAAATTAATCTAATTTATATGAATAACGCGAGGAGACAAGGACAACCATTGTTTAAAATAAATGGATTATACTTATCTCCATCGTATTTTAAACGCAATTCGTGGAGGTGTAAAATTTGTTTGTTCAAATATTTTATTACATAAAATTGGAAATAATCAAAAAAGTAAAATGAAATATACTATGGCGAAGTGGCTCGTGCCATAATATATATTATATTATTATATCGTTTGTCTGTCGTTTATCAGATATTGTCGTCGTGGCCGGTGTCCGAGACATAAAATAAATACAATTAAAACGCATACGACTCGTTTGATTGTATTACAATGATAAAAGCAAAATATTGAACTTACTACTCAGTGTCAGTGAAAATAATAATATAGAAAACTTTGATTCCGTCGTTATCGTTCTTTGAAGTCGTTCACACACGATTTTTTCCAATTACTACACAGCGAATGATATTTCCGAATTTAAGGGTCGTCGCAATATCTGTGGTTTTCACTTATATGGTGACCGTGGTAAGAGGCGATTGTTGAATTCGTGTCTGACAGAAAGGCGAGTTGATTTAAAAATATATCAATAGACGCACTACGTTTATTCGTCAGTCAGATATTATAAGCTCTCTCTTCAACTTCACATTAATTATTAGATTAATGAAAACAGTCATGGTTATTTTAAATCTGTCAAGCTGATGGATGATGATAGTAAAACAAGATATACCTACCAGCACTACTGAATATTGTTAAAATGAAAATTAGTATTATAATTTATATGAATTTTAAAAAGTGATGTGTATACCATTTATTACAATGCACAAGTAAATACATAGAACTGAGCGTAACAAAGATTTTTTTGGGGTGGGGGCTTGTTTTTCACCTAAAATATTTATTTCTTCATATATCTACACCAATTACCTAACTACCTGGTTTTTGGTAAATTATAATAAATTAATAATAATAAAACTACCTAGTATACAGGTTTCTTTCCAGTCTACCTAAGTCTTCCAGTCGATATAAAAGTCATGTGTACGCCTCTGATTGCATTGTCGATTCTCGCCATATTTTTTTAGCATATAACACGATCATCGATAAATCCCGATTTACCGAAAGTAGACCACTCCCACCGCGGCCGTATCACTGTGCATACACACCGTTATTTTCTACCCCCGACGTGAACACACAAGCGCCGATAATATACATATACAATGTTGGCAAAACGTCTTGGCCTCGAGCCATAGCGTCGTAATCGCCATCGTCGCACCACCCCATAGGACGGAAATTGATTTTTTTCTCGTGGAAAATCGTACACATATTTTACTATTATTATATTATATTGTTCTCGTCCCGTTCGGTGTTAAGGGTTATAACATTGTAATATCGCGTGTGCATAACGGTAAATCGTCACCGGTTTTTTCACTGCAATACCTACCTATAGTATACGCGCATATTGTAATAGTCGAGACCATATACCTGGTTTCTGTTCACACTCAGAGTTGTGGTGTACGACCACAGGTATCACGACCGATGTCGTGTGAAGTTGTTCCGCCGAACGTGTCCCCATCCGACTTCAATATTATTACTATTTCGAAACGAAAGTTGTGTTCCAAAGTCCATAGCCTGCAGCTTCCGTGCTCGTGAAGGGCCCAAATGCTACGAGGATCACAACATCCGGCACTAGCATTTACGAGTTGACGTGCGACATAATTGAAAAAAACGCTTTCAATTTATTAGACAAAAGATGGGGAATATTAGAGTTGGAATACAAATTCCGCTTCAGAGGTGTCTGCTGTCAGTGCTCGAGTGTCGGGGCTTGCGATATCGGGAGTTTTTTCGATTCCAGAATCGGTTTAGGTCGATTACATTTATTATTATTATTATTTTGATTGCGATGCAGGGGGTACCTCTACGCAACACAATTCGTATTTTCCCCGCCGTTATAATAATAAATAATTGGTATATCACGACTCTCGAGTCTCGACGGGTGGTGGTTAGTAATGCTGCACTCGACCTTGAATATTTCGAGGGTGTGTATAGTATCGATATTATGTCCTAGCGTAATATAATTCAATTATTGTTTTATCAATTGACAACATTTCGTTTGATGTATTAACTATGTCCGGGAATAGATAAAAAAACTTTTAAAAAAAATCATTAAAATTTCACCGCAACTCAAATTTTGTACGCGATTGCCGCCGCCGCGTCGCTGGGGCCGTCACGACCGAACGGTAAAAAATAAAAAAAAATAACCAACTCATGATAATATGTACCGTGTAAAAATTACAGAAATGTCCGCTGCTATTTTATTATACTGCTGAGAGATATTTCCGTGAAATGCAATTACTGCTAAACGCGTGCGGTCTCCGCACTCGGAACGCGGCGCTCTGAAATTATAATAATTCCCATAACGCCGAGATATTATCCGTATAAATTAAATTTATTTGTCATAATAAAATGTACGACGACAAATCGAATATTATAATACATGCACAGACCGCCGCACACAATGGGAATAATATGTCTCTTTCGTACGGCGCTACGGTAATAATAATAATAATAATAATAATAATAATAATAATAATAAAATACGTTACTCGCGATTCAATCGTTTGGAAGAAAAACGAAAATTGTTATAAACCGACGACGACGTTATCCGATTGGCCTTGTGATTAACGCTTGGTATTAGATACCGCGGTTACCAAAACAGCATCATGTGGTATTATAGAATATAGGGGGTTGGTATACTCCAGCCCAAACTGAATTAAATATTCAGTGAAAAAAATTAATTATGCGCAACACACGACTCGCAATGTCGTTATGTTCACAAGAGCACAATCGTAAAAATTAGTTTGAATGAGTTGATTTGATTGAATTGGTTTACTTTTGATTTTGTTTTATTTGTATGACATAATAATATTGTTAGGTACCTAAAAACTATTATTCTCGTTCTGTTTTATCATGTTCAAAGAGTATTTTACATTGCATGGCTTGTTTTTTTTTTTCAGACCACCACCTACATCGTCAAAACCATCATAATATTTCTACGACCAAAAACGATATTAATTTTGCAGGAGTTTAGATTTCGATTTATTAATCTAATGCCGATAAAGTCACGCATACAAATGTGTTTACTCGAATATTATACAAAATATGCATAGTTTAACGAGTACCTGTATACAGAAGCAACTTAATGATAATGTAAACGTTTATGGATTATATTATTATTGAACACACATGGAAGGAATAATAATTAATGACTATAGACGCGTTGTAATCAAAGTATATTATGCAAAATCGAAATGAAGTCGTTCGCCAACACATTCATAAGTTTGTGTGTGTTTAAGTAAAGTGTCGGCCGTTTAGGATTTGTTTAAGTCAACGCGCTCGAACCCTAAAGTAAACACGGTTAGGTCACGGTTTTAGCATATTTGTTTCGGGACATTTTGATAAATAATTTATACGTAATTTCAATCAATTCAACTGTCACGATTATTTTTGCCAACACAGAGCAACAGCTGCAACAATTTTGTTTTTATTTTCGATTTCACGTCTTAGTGAAACGTGATTGTTTTTCACGATTAAAATAATTCCTACTGTTGTAATGTTTTACTATCATAAATCCGTTCGGAAATGTTTTTTAATTCTATAAATTTATGTACGTGTGTCATTTTGCTTGTTACATAGTTTAATAATATATTGATGTGCTTTATAGCTTAAAAAATAGGAACAACAAAAGGGTACCTACTCAGATAGTAATTAGATATTATTTAATAATTATATAGGTTGGATGAGGTTAATGATTTCATTAGTTAACATAATTTTGGCTATGTCAATGGTCATGAGGGTACATTATTGTTTTAACGGGAGTTTTTGTATATTATATTTTTTTAAAGATTTTCATCAAAAGTTTTAAAGCAACTTTTAGTTCACGAAGGTTCTTTAGTCTCGAGACAAAAATCTAATATTTTCGATATCAAAATTCCAACATTCCCAAGTTTAGATTATGTTTAAACATTGGAGCTGTCATGGTCAACAAATCATTCGAATTTTACAATTCAAAACCTAAATGACGAACAGAAACCATGCCGTTCGTCATAAAAAATTGCACAAATATTGAGTTGCGATCTATCTAGGGATATTTATGTATTCAATACAGTGTTACATTAACCAATTTATATTTCGTGTTATTTTTTTTTATTCAATACGATTTTAAACTGAATAAAAGTTATTCAAATAAATTTAACATCAGCATCAGTGTTATTTTTAGTTGAGTTACTGCAAAAGTAGATTGATTAACCTCGGCTCCTCGAGCTCATAAGTCTTTGAGTTCCAATGGTCCATATAAGAATAAGATCTACCAATACCTTCCATATTACATCTTCCCGTTCATAATATGTTTTAATGAATTATCTCTTGGGCAGAACTATGCGTTCTTTAAACTATATTAATGTTCATATTTGACTTAGAACATTTGGCTTAATAATCTACCTAGGATATTATTGTTATCCATTTGACTTATTTTAATGATGTAATAACTATCTTCAATATGTTATATTTCATTTATTATACAAAAATCCGATCACCGTAATAATAGTTATGTGCAAAATCAAAATAAAACAAAATTGTGTTATGGTACTTATGTACCATAATATTGTGATGTTAGAGCGTTCAAGTTTTTATAAAATATTTTTGTTTTGTTTTTTAAACTTGAAAAAGATATGCATAAAGCCATAAAATAAAAAGTAGGTATCGTCTCAGCAAGTAGTATATATACGCACACATATCATAATAATATTATACACAATATCGTCTACGAATTCACCATATAGCACGTACACTAAACTATTCTTAACTTTATAATATGCACCTATCATAATCCTTTATAATTTAAATATTGTAGAATTATATTCAATGAGCTATAATAGCATTAAACTAGCACTATAGTTATGTAGATAACATGTATTTTCATAAATTTACAACTGACATGAATAAGGTATTATAGTGGTATTATATGAACTAGAGATATGATATAATAAGTTATAACCGTATAATCATATTAAGTGAAAAACTGATATTTTCAAGTATCTATAACCGAAAACAAAATTTTACCTATCCGAATATACTTAAGACAATAATATCATGATAACGGGTATAATTTATGGGTAATTGTAAGGTTTATTTATGTTGAAATTATATCCTCATGTGTGTACAAATATTATGCAATTTTTGTCTTTATTTGGATCCCCACATAATAAGAAATTACTTGTTCGTAAAAATTAATTTCACATTCAAATTAAAAATCAACACTTTTCATTCAAACGCTTTTCGCTGAACGTGTTTTTCTAATAAAACAAAAACATTCTAACCATTTTAAATAGTTGACTTCCAAAACGATTATTGCGTACGTAGAAATTTTGCACATAAATTAATGTTATGACATTGCATGAACAGTTGTAAGTAACAAAATGTTATTTTAACAGCAATAATCACGAAACGACTTTAACAACCAATATAACTATATTATACCTACATAAAGACTATAATAGGTGTGAGGTATAATACAATTATTATACCAAAGTCGAGTAAGTCAATCCGAACAACTGTAATCTCATTTAGTGAGCCAGAGGTCGCATAATCAATTGTAATAATAGGTACCAATACAGGGTGGTTTGCTAAGCATATTCACCACTTTTTTCTTCTTCCATTATGTTATAATTCAAAATCTGATTTTTGAAACTACTTTTAGTGTTAAATGGAGATAAAAAAACTACTGTTCATCAAAATTTGATAAACAGAAGTTTTTTCATTTAATGACAACCACTTTTTTAGACAGTAAGTTATTTAGTAGACAAATTTTCTGAAAATACAGTTATTTATTTTTTATATTTGGTCGTTGAGTATATTATTTAATAATTCCAAAATTGTAATAAATGTATTATTGAAAAAAAAATAGGAGTAGGCGTGCTTGGTGAATCACCCTGTATTACCTACCTGCACCTAGACGACGGGACGCATAAAGCGGAATCAAGCCGTTCTTATTATTACGGTCTCTCGGAAGTGCCAATTAAAAGAACGTCCGCGTATTTATCGTCACGCAATCAACAGTAAAACTAGTGTTATACTGTACTCTAACCACGATGTAGAGTGTCAAAAAAGGAGAAAAATTCACAAATACTTACGGTGACATAATACATTAATACAGAGGTAGGCCACGGTAAAAAAGTAATAAAGTCAGTGTGTACCTAATACCTATTTACACATTTGGTTAACTACACGAGTGGAACACTCGTCCGTCCCCGTGATGGCTTGAATAATAAATAAATGTGAATAATAAAATCATGATTTATTGAACGGAAAACGTCATAAGTAATAGGTACTATGTTAATACTAGGTAATATGACTTGGGTTCGCGAAGACATTAATAAAATTTACGTGTATGTAATATGTGGCAGGTTAATAAAAACAAGAGCCTATTATGGCGGTCGGTGCATATTATTCTTACTTGCGTCAAATTATACCTTTTTTTATGACAAATTATACTATTATAGTTGCGTCCAGAAAATCGTAATTAAAAAATCGATTACTTGAATGCGATTTGTTGGTTGGAACCTATGCGAAAACACATTATTTAAATAAACTATAACGCGTCTGGAGATATGAAGATAACAAAATAATATGTGTAATAGGTACTATAATTATAGCATAAACGTTTAGGTTTTTAGAAAATTAAAAAAGAGACTGTTCAGAAAAATATTTAATTTAAAATTGTAAGATGGTATTTGTTGTATATCAAATCATATCGGTGTAATACAAGCTATATATTCGGGTGAACGTTTTAAAACATTATGCTTTGCAGGATTTAATATTATTATTGCAGTGTCATCGGTTATTAAATCAGCACGTATAATATAATACGTTTTGTGTTCTTTGCTGCATACGATTGTGTCGGGTTTCGGTGGGAGTGTTTCATTATCGCGCGATGCAACAATTGTCACGCGATAGTATAATATTATACATTTAATCGATTATCGAAAGTTGATTCGCAAAAATCAGATCGGAAACATTGTGACTCGCACACAGACAACAGGAAATTACTTTGTACAGTACAATATCACATAATAGTATTTCACGATGATTATGTGACGATTTCTGTATTTTATCAGATGTATATACGAACGATTTTTATTTAACTATATGAAACTAATGTGAAAAAGCGTAAGATGATGTGGGGTCGTAACTTTTCAGAGAACAGTGGTTGTAACTATAAAGTTCGACTGGTAAGATACCCACCATTGTATATTTAGCTCTTTTTAGATAGTCTGAGTGAAACGAGTGAATTTTATTACATTAATTTATGTTTTTATTCCGTAATCATACTCCTAATTTTATAAAATTTGAATAATTGAATACCTATAACAATTTATGGACTTTCTCTGTCAATTTTCTAAACACATGTAATAAAAATACTGACGACAGTCAAAAGCCGTTTAAAAAATATACAAGAATTTAAAAAAAATAGAAAAGCTTTAATTACCTATAACCTATTGTTTGCATATATGCATATAATTACATAATATTGGAATAACATTATAACACTGCTGCACTTATATTATGAAAACATTTTATCATGTATTAACTATATTATATTATCTTTTATCAGTCCTAATATTAGTCTAATGATCGTTTCCAATCTCTTAGAACACAATGTATATTGTTAGCAAACGAGGTTTTTTCCGCTAAGTACCGTTTTTTTTTCAATTTTAAGTTTAAACCGTGGCTTGCATTTGAAAAAAAAAATTCCGTTTTATATTATTTACAATTAAAGCGTTTAAAAAATTTTTCATTTATCGTTATTTAGAATTAAAACTTTACCCATGTTTTGCGTTTATATATTTTATACAGAATTAAAACGTTTTCCAAGTGTTTCGTTTATCGTTATTTAAAGTACTGTTAATAGTTCAATACCTATTAAATTTAAAAATAATAACTAATGCGGGTAGGTAATGTCCCGGATACAGAATATAACATAATCAATTCTTGGTTTGTTTGCATGAAATAAATGTATCTACGAAACCAATAGACCTTTTAAATGGGTAAATAGATTTCGTTCAATGATGTTCTATAAAATATTACGTATTACCATTGATTATACATAGTACTATGTATAATCAATGGTATTACGTTATGTTTTATTTAATGATATATAATATATTTTGTTTATCGTTATGATTCGTTTACGGTATTTAATTATTTTTAATTATCACTTTCCATTATAATTATGTTTACAAATTTCAATCGTTTTTTCGTCAAAAATAACGTTATTTTAACGTTTGCAAGCCCTGGCTTTAAACGTATAAAAACATTAGTCTCATACAAATCAGTTTCTAATTAATATCGCAGTCATGGGAATCAAGAGTGCATGCAATTAAAGAGATGAGGGACTGAAACTATAACTTCTGGACTATGAATCCTTATGCTCGATGGTTAACATTATGCGCTTATGCAAAATCAACAAAAGAAACGTATTTGTCACTATTTACCGGTTGTATTATTCGTTCGTTCAAAAAGCTACATTTTTTGTTTTTCTTCCAGTCGTTGTTTCTATATTATTATAAAAACATCTATTCAAACGTAGGAAAAAAACGTTGGTAAGGTTTTCTTGGTATTGAGTGCCAATTCAAACGATGTCTTATACCACTGACGGTTATTAAAGTTAAAAACCGTTCGGAGGGTTCAGCGTACCATAAAAAATGAGCGGTTTTTCTTCTTTTAATTCCTAAACGTAATTTAAGCGTTTTAATTCTTTTTAATGAAACTCTCAGAGAATAATAATTTGGCGCTACACGAATTATAATAAAATTCTTTTTTAAAACGCTCATATAAATTCAACATTATACACGCACAATGCGTGTTTATATTATTTAAGTCCTAGGCGGAACACTTTTTATTTTTAAATTTTGCACTTTTTTGTTATAATGGTGACAATATTTTAATTGTTGTTATAGCCTGAGCGTAAAAATGTTGATATGTTATTCTTGTCAGTTTGACATTTTTTAGGATTTTCTATAAATTGCCCATAAAAAACCCATAATCTAATTTATGTTATTGTTATAGCCTATAAGGTATACTGTTTTGTAAGACGTAGCAAGTTCACGATCGGTCAAGTCCGCAGATTGTCTCCATTCTCCGCTTAAATACCGTATAATTTATGCATAATATTATACAATAATCAAGTATACGAGTTATTTCGAAGAAATATGATCGTAGCACGATTTCGTTAAGCAACCTTTAAACCACAGTGGTACTGCATACATTATTACTTTACGACCACAGATGCAACCACTGTATAAAATAATATACCTACTGTACCGTTTATACCTAAGTAACAATATATAACTAAACCATACGCGCACTGTCACCTGCAACCGCCTATACCACGACCACGAGTACTGCAGCTATATTGCATGCAGAACAGTAAACACACAATATACCTACGCCTACAATAATTATTATACCAACTATACGACATACGTCATAAAATATTATGAACCTACTGCGCCACCGGTTAATCGCGGTTACCACTACGGATATGATGTGTTATGAGTTCGTGGTGCGCTCGAATTAAAATTATTTAATACCTATTATGATTTACGTGAGTCGGGCGAGAATAATAATCTGGGTGCTGAGCATTTTCAATGAACATTTTTGGAGTTTAATTGATTTGGCCACGAAATTAAATGCTCCACCACTACCCCCGCTACCACTATTAAACCATAAAATATATTTTAATATATTATTTTGTCATACACCTACTGACCTACATTATATTTTAATTCCACGATTTTCACGACAAATTAAAACGTATATGGTTTCATATTTATAAAAACATAATTTAAGGATAGGTGTCGGCGGGTGTGACAAAATACGTAGGTATAATATGCTTCAAGATACGTGAACGAAATTGTAACAATTTTTGAAAGTTAAATTAAAGTTTTGCGATTTTTTCGTACCTTTTTCTGAGGAAAAAAGTCCCGAAACTCACTGTGCAATAAAAAGTTCGTTATATATATTTTTTTTAACACACAATAATAATAATACTATATAATTTATTGTATAATATTGCGATTCCCGCGTACATTCAAGAAATCTCGCAAAAGTATAACACCGACCCCCCTGGTAGGACGCGCCGATGGACATTAAATAATGTATATATGTAGATAGATAGAGGTTAACTAAATTAGGTTAGCTATATTATATTATTATTTTATTTTTAATATGATTTGCACGCATTCACGTTTTTTCTCGTGACAGAAAGCTTCAGAAAACAAAAAAAGCGGAGATTTGAACTCGACGAAATTGGTTTGTGTTCAACGTCATCTCCCTCCCCCTCCCTTCCCCACATCTAAGCCTCTTACTCTACGCGTATTTACACTGTGTGCTCGTATACATAATATAATATTATATACCAATATCGCATACCGACCACCTGGTCTATTTTCTCACTCGACGTCATATTAAATAGTATTGTTTTAATATTACAGCACTCAACCACAGTGTGGAATTTCATATTAAAATTTTTATATATATATATATTTCAGATAAATTCGAAAATCGTCACCCATACGTTTTGTTCGGATGGGATTCGATAGGCTGCGTTGTCCGTTGGCGCGCTCTAGTCTGATCATTTTTTACTGACAAAAATAATATGTATTAAATCATAGCGTAGTACTATATACTGGTACAGGTATAATATTTCGAATGAATCTCTCGGTGAAACCAAGACCACGGCATAAAAAAATATAAAAACATTTATTACAAATAGTCTGAACGCACGTCACGGACCACGGGATATGAATATTGACCATCCGAGCGAACATTTCCGTGCAATCTTAGTTTATATTAATATACTTTTGGGAATTTTTCATGTAGTATACCTACCAGCAACAGGTAACTACGTATTTTTATATTATATTTCTTTACGGCATTTACGACCGAATTTATGACGTCGTCTATAACTGCAGATAATTGGGTCCAACAATACCAAATAATATTACCCACGGATGGTGAACCTTTTGTATCTACGCGTCTAATAAAAAAATGTGATTGAATTTATATATGGCCGGCGTGTCTTCAAAATATTAATAATTTTGGAAAACGCACTTCACCTTCCTCCACCGCACCGCCGAAAATAGCCGAGTATAAGAATATTCGTTTACGACCGAAATAATTATAAAATCAAAATCAAAATCAGTAAAAATCATAATATAATAAAGAAAAATGAATCGAGAATCGGGGTACGTCGGAGACCTCGTCGTCGTGCACGCAAACATCGAGTTTTTTTTCGTATTACATTATGTCCGTCTATCTTAGTTGTAGTCGTTTACAATAATTATTATTGTATCTAATTCGAATATCAGGGTTGTCGTGGCTTCCCCGAACGAGGGACCAAACGGTGAGCGGTGAATATACTTACCCCGTCCTTCATCACCAACTATTCACCCTGTCAGTTTGACAGAAGCTCGAAATACGACCGCACGAGTCACTATGTGTAGGCGCAGTCAGTGGCCTACTTAGTGGGGGGTTAGGGGAACAAAACCCTCCCACACAACCTCCCAAAATATCTTCCTTCGTTAAAATGTATTTCTACCAAATGACCATCTCCTCTAGTAACAGTAGTGCCCACGTAAGTTTGGGTAAAATGATTACTACCCAGGTCATTGTAGTGTTAAGTACGACCACGTGCATTTCCACGTGCAAACCACCGCAGTGACGGCGTCTTTGTTATTTATAGTAATAATAATTATTCGGCACATAGACATTCAAATAGACCTTAAATTATGCACAAACAATTACGTGAATTATACAAAAACATCAAAAGTGTCTCGAAAGACTGAACCTCTTTGATAGCGTTTAGAATCAGAAAAAAGGTTAGAATAAAGTGCAATTGAAACATATTTCGTGCATTGTATTCTATCGGGACAATTATTGATCAAATTATACAGTCGTATTTCAATGAAAGATGGACAAATAACGTGAGAACTATTTGTAAACTTTGAGAGCGTGTTTTGAATTTTTAAACTAGGAAGGTTGAAAACATCATAATATAATAACTATGATGTGCAAAACCATTTGGTTTGTATAATATTGCGTTTGAGTTGACTTCGCGAAATTAAAATTATATTTTATTAGAAAAAAAAAGGTAAAATTAATATTTACAGTGTAATGAAATGTGTCTTTTTGATCGTTTCTAATAAATTGTTTTTATTTTAATGAACAAATTTCATCCCTTTTGCGCAGTACGTAACAAACCGTTCGTGAAACTTTATTATTATATACATGCGTAATATAATACGAAAGAACCTGCCATGTTGTTGCAGGCAAAGAGAATGCTTTTAAAACCGTTTCGAATGTTCGTGGAAAAGAAAACTATAAAATTTATTAAATTTTGAACAGTGAATATTATTTGTTTAGCAATGTCATATAGATAATATTTGAACTGATAAATACTGATTTCAACTTCTCTCGTCCGTCTTTGGGTAGTCGTATATAATATAATATTATTCTGTTTTTTTTTGTTTATATACGCGTATCAAGCGTGTATCTTGACGACGATACCGTTTGCTGATACATTTTATTCGTAGGGACTTCATAATCGAAAAACTGTATTATAACTCTTATAATACCTTATGTCATTTGTATTCAATTTAGAATTTATGACATAGCTTATGCCTTCTGGGCTCTATACATATATTTTTCAGATACTTATGTTTGTCTTATTTAACAGAGTATTTTGATAATTGAAAATCTAATTTTGAACGAGCATTGTAGTTAACCTTTTAAAACCTGGTTTCAATCCCTGGTTATAATTATTTAGAGTATAGATGAGTGGAGTAGAGTAACACGGTAAGGGTACCCTGGAAAATGTCGGTCCATTCCTCAATTCATCAAAACTTTAAACACTTATTAGCATGTATGGTTCGAAGCCGTTTCATATATTAAAGTTTCATTTTTGATAATGGTTTTAAATTATAAGTTATCTGGTTTCAGTTTAGGTTTAGTGAACGGTTTTCGACATTTTTAGATTTTGGTATGAGTTTTATGATCAGATTTTGAAATTCTTAGTTTTCAGTTAAGGTTAAAATGTAAAAAAAAAAAAAACAGTTTCCAGCCGCGCATTTATAAGATAAAAGTAATTACATTTTTACATGATTATTATTTATCGAGGGAGGTATTACAAAAAATCTTTTGCTCTAGTAACTAAAAGGTACATATGTTCTCATTCAAAAAGTAAAAATTAAAAGATTTAAAAAAAAACATTTGCAAAAGTGGTAGGTATTAAAAATAATATTTTCAAAAAAGTTAAAACTTTTTAATTGTTGAGACTTAAATGTATAACCCAATATAATTCTTAATAATATATTGTATCTATATATATATACATATGTTATTATAAATAGTTTCAAATAGTTTATATTCTACAGAATCGGAAATATTTATATACATATAGTTCTTATGTATAAAAATGTATAGAAGGTAATATATTAAGCAATTTGAGAAGTTAATTATATTTTTTTTTCCCAAAGTTTGTCGAACACATTTTGAATAAATCATGAAATTATGTCAAGCAGTGTTTGGTTATTAATTTAGCATTTTTTTTTTGTCTCAAAACAATGGACATTTTCATTTTTGACCTAAATACCTAATATAAATTAGTCGATGAATTTTAATACATTTAACTTGTCGGAAAAACACTGTATTAAAAAAAATATTTATATTAATTAGATAATTAATTGATTTTGTAACAGATATTACACGTTATTTAATGGAAAGTTCTATGGTTTTATTGTTACGCGTATGTGAATTACAGGTAAGAACGATTGTTTCAAAATGTAAAAACTATATATCATCTAAATTCCGTACAAATAAAATACATAAAATAATATAACATAATAATTATGGAATGGATATCTAAACACGAAGAAAAGATATATTTTAACTTGCCCAATGTAGTTTGTATGACAGTTTAAACATATGTACTTACGTGTACATTTTTTACAACATTTACAAGTGGGTGCAACCAACATAAATATCTCCGATTATTATTTTTATTGAGCTATCGGTAACATTATTGTTTTCCGATTCTGTGTTTGAGTGCAACAGACAGCTCATTCAATGCTTAAAATGTACAATAAATATTTTTCACACTTAAAAAAGATTTGTTTTAATTAAATTAAAATTATATTTTTGAAGTTAAAGTCTTATAAGTTATAATTAAAAAAAAATATATTGAAAATGGTGCAACAACCAGACAACTCAAAGTATTCAATTTCCAAGTTATCAACTTTAGTAATTTAATTTCAGTAGTTGGAAACACAATTAAGGTCTTATCTTTATTTATTATCATTTGCTATCACATACAATAATAAGTTATTTTAAAATATTTAGTATTGGGATTCTCTAACAAAGTGTAAACAATTTAATATTAGTTTTCTTGTAAATTCTATGAAAACGGAGCTATTCTGTGGTTTCAGCGGGCCTTTTAGATATTATGTAAAACGCGGGGCTTGAATTTGAAAAAAAAATCCATTTTATGTTATTTACAATTAAAACGTCACATATTTTTTTGCGTTTATCGTTATTTAGAATTAAAACATTTCACAAGTTTTGTGTTTATGGTTATTTAAAATAGTGTTAATACCTATTAAATTTAAAAATAATAACTGATGCGAGTAGGTAATGGCCCGGGTACGGAATATAATATTATAATCAATTCTTAGATTGTTTGCATGAAATAAATGTTTCTATGAAATCAATAGACCTTTTAAATAAATAGATTTTAAAATATTTCGTTTTGCGTTATTTTTGTTCAATGCTATTCTACAAATTACGTTTTGCGTTATTTTCGTTTAATGATATTCTATAAATTATGTTTTACGTTATGTTTTGTTTAATGATATATAATATAATATTTTGGTAATCGTTATGTTTTGTTTTGCGGTATTTAATTATTTTTGACTGTCGCATTCCGTTATAATTACGTTTACAAATTTCAATCGTTCTTTTTCAAATATAACGTTATAGTTATAATGTTATTATAACGTTTGCAAGCCCTGGTACAACGTGTTGAAATTATGAACAAAAATGATTAATTGGAACTTCCCTATGTTGCCATTGTTATTTTAAATTGTGTGAATAATACAATTTGTACATATTATGTACATTTTTAAATAATAAACGAGTAAAACTTGTAAAATGTTGATTACCTTAACTAACCTACCGTTATATGTAATAATATTATTTCTTTGAAAACAATAATTGATTATAATAAAAATTAGTAACTAACTTCATAATATTGTATGTTTAAGTTTAAGATTTTACCTAACTGCTGTAAATTATTTAACTTAACTTGTTAACTAAACAATCACAATTAAGTCATATCGTTAAATTGAAATATTATATGACAGTAGGTAGTGCAGTACTGCAGTTAATACCAACACGTGAAATCGTACGAAACAATAAAAATAAATTAACAATAAATCAATTCCATTAATATTCTGAATTAAATTAATTATTATTTTGTGTGACTTTGTGCTTGGAGGGTATTGTAGGCACCTATACACATGTATTTTTGAAAATCTATTTATTTATTTTCGGAACGTCTTCAGTAAGGTATTCATATGACGTAGTAATATAAACGAAATACATCACATTGAATTTTTTACTTATTTTGTTTACACTTTGAAATTTCAAACATATCAAAAAATGTATTTACTTTAACTTTGTGTGAAGGTCGCTGGTAAAGAAAGATCTTAATGATATATTTTTTTTATATACATAATTATTACGTTTTTTTTAACGAATTAAAAAAAAAGTGATAGCGTATACGATTTTTTATAATTACCATGTACGTAGATAACTAGATAAGTAATATGCTCGTTTTAGTAAAATTTTGTTTAAATCCCAAAAAACACGTATATCATCAGATAAAGTGATCATTAGGTATAATAAAATAAGTCAATGACATTTTGCTAGTTTTTAATTTATTATTTTTATTCAAAACGCGTTATCAACGGATAAACTATATTTTATGAACTGTAAAGTGATTTGAAATCAAACTAAGTTTGACATAATTGAAACAATTTTAATTAAAATCAATTGTAAACGTGCTTACGCCATTATTATAATATGAACTCGAATACATTATTATAATAACGGAAGAATTTTGAAACTAATCCTAATTCGATAGCAAGACTAAAAAAAAATTGTTAAATTAAAAACAATTTCAAATTACATGTCTTCAATGCGCAATCGTGGAATATAAAAAAAAAACAATTATTTTCGATATGAACATTTACTGCTTAACTTGAGATGATTCACGAAAGGCTCACCCCAATTTCTCTCTTTGATAATGAATTTATTCAAATTTTGTTTTTGGAATTTTTAGGCATACTTGTAAGAACAGTATCTTTTAATACCCAAGGGGGAAGGACGATAGAAAAAGTTGGAGGGTTACTAGAGAACGTTGTTCTAATATTGAAACAGAACATAATATTACAGAAATTTTTTTTTTGTTCTGTTTTGGATATTAATTGTGCGGCGATCGATGGGTCATTTTCTACCTACATATTTCGTATAATTAATTTAAATAATAATTTCAGGTGGTTGTCGTTTAGACAAGCAGTTTATAAAACTTGAAACTTTTTTTTATCAGCCAAAATATTTATCACCTTTACTTAAAAAATATTGTTATCTTGCCTACTTTTGTATATAATACTATATTATTATAATAGGAAAATATTAAATGTATTATGCTTTTTGTTTTTAGGTGTGCTAATCTACCCGACAGCGGTAACATTGCTTCATCTGCAAGCTCCCAACTTATGCCAATTGTAACAGATATATTACGGAATCATAACAAAGCACTGCTAAACTCAAAGTAATACCAAAGTCAGCTCGTATAATACGTATTATAATAATTCGTTTTGTTCGTGCGAGCTCTGTTTGTACAAAATCACACGTAAAAACGACGTGTTTATTCAAACGCGGTCGGGTGAATGAACTAAGAATACTCTTAATGTATTATTACTATTACTTTGGTAGAAGTTTCATACGAAGACTCGAACGCCGACAAGTCGAAAGTTCTAACAATTGAAAAAATATTATATAATAATATGTCGCGGAATATCTTATGTTATATTGCTTATATACATTTATCTCGAACAAAACTTAGGCATTGAAACCCGAGGGAGATCGCGAAATCTATTTATTGTGAGAATACCAGATTTTAACTCCATCATTACCTACTTGATTTTCGTTTTTTTTTATCTCCCTCGGGTTTCCAATTGTGCGAGTTCAATAATTCTGTCTATCCCAACTGTGACAACGATGGTCGGCGAAACGTTCTTAGCAGCATGCCTGAAATGCAGTCTTCATGACAGAAGCCGTAGGCAGGCGTTCGCAGTTGTGGTGAGGTGAAACGGGGTGTAGGGGTGCGCCAGATAAGTGAGATAGGGCATTTGCACTAGACTCATTGCAAGTAAAATAACGTAATTTTAACACTATTAATCATGCGGATATGTCACTCATATAGTAGACAAAATACAACTTGCTACATCTTATCGATTCGCATTTAAAACAATAAAAAAGTATGTGAACCTGAAGAAACATTATTTCAAATAACTGTGTTAAATGTGCACGATTCGATTTGCATTTTAAAATATAAAATACAGAAAAATAAAAATGGTTATGAATTAGGTATTAGTTTCTTAAAATTTTTTATTATTTATTTGTAAGCTCGTCACACATTAAATAAATTAGGTAGGTACCAGCTATTTAAAACTCAGGGATCGCAGTTGCAGGTGTTGCCATTTGTTTTAAGGATAAAAGTGTTGGCAAATGTATATGATGGTACTTTGGTTAGTATGTTAAACAACGTATGTGTATGTGTGTGTGAAAGAATTTATCATATATCAAATTGTATCACCATAGAATTAATGGTTTATTTTTAATCAGAGCATATCAATGGACAAGGCATACAATCTATTTCATAGATAATTCAAAATGGTATATTCAAAAAACTGTTAATGTTATAGATTATAATAAAACATACATTTTTTTACGTACTACCTATGCGCAGTTAAACAAATCAAATATTAACAACCTCATTAACAAGGGTAGTGCCTTAGCTTGTCGACGAACCAATATTCATTTCAAAATAAAAAATCCATCTACGATTTGCCATCGATTAGGTCTTAATATTTCACACGATGACTGGCGGTCGCCTTAAATATGAATTATTCCACTATGGGAAATCTGGAGCAGACAAGGGTGTACAGTAGTTGTATGTTCAACAGATCTATTGAATAGCAGGAAATTAATTTGGCAAACCTTTATAAAATAAATCGTCCATTTCCAAATATTATATTAAATTTATCAAAGAACCTATTTCAAGTAGTTCCAGAACTAATTGTATGATATAGTCATCAGAGCATTAAAATGTCATATTTTGCTGAAGGTAAATATGATACGGTAAAACGATTAAGTAGCAGTATCAAATTCACCGAGCTGCGGTTTTAATAATATAAAATACTATTTTGAATTTAAAAAAAGGTTATTTTGAATGCGATTTTTTAAATATTAGCAACACACCTCATTTTATTTTATCTTCATCTCAGTCTGCACCAACCTCAACCTGATTAGTGAACATAATTATATGAATATGAATATGACAGGTATAGGTGTTATCTTCGCGGCGGCGGGTGATATAATGTGGATAATTATAATTGTGTTATCATGTGAACTAATTGGACGGTTGTTTTTGGGAGCCACGCGTGTTAAGTCCCTACAGGATTCACGTGTTATCAAATCACTGCCAGGGGCGTTGTTGTTGTTGTTGTTGTTGTTGTTGTTGTGGTTGTTGTAGGTTGTTATTGTTATTTTCGTTGTATGTTTCCCGTGGGTGTGCATTATCGCGACCACCAAATAACGACCGCGACAGATACAGAAATGTATAATATAATATATATATATATATGTTATAAATATAATAATCATTACACGATTTGTACATTAAACACACACAGCTATTATCGCACAAAAATAAATTAAAACGAATTATACGCGTCTACAACGAGTCGTACGTGCAGCAGTGGTCTCAGTAATTGCAATAATACTGTCGTATTGCGTACATGGCGATGGTGGTTCAAAGAAATGGAACGATTTAAAACCAAGATTAAAGAATGACAATTTTTTATCAGAGTAAGATAATCATTTTTATTTTCATTTTTTTTAAGAACAACATAAGTTTTTATGTTTTCAATTTCGCTGAATGCACACAGTAAGACGATTTTTAAATTTATTTTGTAATGCCTGGCGCCAGGTTTGTGAGAAGGAAAGTGTTATTGATTTCTTAGGCGATTTTTATTCATCGGAAATATGGTTGTGTGATTATTATATCGTAGACGACATTCAACCGATGACCACATTGAACAAAATCGCAGAATTTCGATCTGAGGATCGGTACCTATGTCCAATCAATGTAAGTATTTCTGACTCACAAAATAAACAGTCAGAAACCGTCTGACGACTGTCTGTTACCTCGACACTGGGACGTGCGTGTAACAGATCTGCACGAGTCTCCATCCCATTGAAACTAGGTAAGTGTTTTAAACATAGATATTTAGTGAATTTTGAAGTTTCTGTTGCCTCTAAGTAAAAATAAACCTAAAAATTCTCTCCACCACTCTGTAGTGAACGTCGTATTTAAAATTTCTTTTCAATGGGTATGCTATTTTGTATATAAAATATAAATTGTATATTATAAATGTCTATTTTAAAAATTAGCTAAAATCTAACATTTTTAAAACTATTTTCAAGTGTCCAAGCCACCTTGTAAGAAAGTATTAGATATGACTAGCTGACATTTAACTGATTTAAAATTGAAATTAAGTAGGAGGAAATGTGTTCTTCACCGGCCTTTGTGAAAAATTATGAAAAAAATTGAATGGCTGGTTTTGAAAATATTGTACGCTATATGATTGTTATGATCTATAGGTGCTGTTTTAAACCGTATTCCAAACGTCTAAACTGTATCGCAGTGATAGCTGATAAAAATATTATGACGCGTTATGATTTATATGCATACAATTTAATTTTTTTTGATGTATTCTTGGTGAACTGTTTAAATCGTATCAGTTTCCACGGCAGCTCATACATCAAAAAAACACGAAAACGATACCTATCGAAGGTGCCTCTTGTAACATACAGGTGTGTTTACCGATTGTCTGGGTTATCAGCATACGGATCGGCAGGATATACCAAAATGGTCTAAATTTTCGTCCAAATCTATAGTGATAATAGAAAGGTATTCTATAATACTGAGCCAGTGTTAATATAAATGTAATTTACTGAAAAAGTTGTGTTTTTTATTTTTTAAATATAGTGCAATACAAAAACTTTAAGCTATGCTATACACTATCACCTTATGGCTTGTGTAATATCATTATTATTATATTAGACTTTAAACTTCAATAAGTATGTATATAAAAATATTTTTGTCATAATCACAAACATCGACAAATATGATCAGTTTAATCTAACTGTCATTGAACTAGTGGATCACATACAAGTTCGAGTGTTTGTCAACTCTTTTTCCAGACGAAAAAAAATTGGTAGTGTATAGGTGGAATATTTTTTTGCCTATTAAGTTGTTAACAGTTTGAATTTCAAGTTTTGTATTTTATAATAAAATTATCTGTTGTTATATTATAATTATCAGTAAAATAATACTATTTAACAACTTTTCAATTATATTGTTATGATCAAGTTTAATTTATGAGTTTATTACCTTAACAACTTTATGACAACATAACGAGGTTTTAAATGTTAGTGATTATTTGACCTACAAAATACTTGCATAGGAAACTGTAAACGAATCGCAACATATAAAAAATTACTATACAACCCAAATTACGATTATATTATGTTAAATTAGTCAAACAGTGTGTTTTTCCTGATAAAATATTTTAGTATCTATAGTACATAGTTACTCAGTCGTTAGGGCTTACATGTCTATTCAATATCGTTTTTGGGATTTTATCCTACATAGTAATATACAGGCCTTTTCTGGCTGACTGACCGTATAAAAAGAAAATACCTCAATGTTATTATATAAATAAGCACACCGTCGAATGATGCGATTCTAATGTTATATATAATATTATATTACCCTCTCGTGTATAAGATATCATAATATTGTGTATAACATGATAAAATTTCGATGCTTATTACGTATTTTGTAGAATTGGTTTAATGGCATAAACAGTGCGGGCGTTGCGAGGGGCCATGCTATGCGATGCATCCGTCTCCGATGTTTTGAGGGGTGATGGGTGGATCCCTAGGTGGTAAAGTGATATGATATGGGGATGATGTACGTTCGGATGTCGCGCGCCGTCGATACATATTATGACGTGGTCTAAGGTGGCACCACACGGAGGGTGGGTATTTGATAGAATACCCGAATCTGAAAATTGTCACAAGTTTACCAGCAGCGCAACGGATAATGACGTGTATGCCTAAAAATTTATGTCTTATGGTCAATGATGTTTGGGAACACAATAATATTTATAAATACAATAATTATAGTGCCCATAACGTGTGATGCACTACAATAATATTATGTCATACGATGTACACCAGTAATAGTCTGCGATGTATGCGCTGGGTAGCATTTGCGTCATAACTCACGATGAGACGGTGGGAGGATCGTTAACGAATAAAACTCGAGGTGGAATGGTTTTGTGTTTTTATACTTAAATTCGTTCTATGTGTCACACTCACACACACACACACACACAGACACTTTGCGCATAGGTCAGACGTCCGCGCGCAGTGTACGTTATACTTTTTTGGGGGCAATTCCTCCAAACAGTTTTAGTTGTGTAGGTAATTTTATTTGGGTGTACAAATCTTTTTATATGAAACCGATTCACTCTATGATTCCGAATATAGGTAACACAACGTGCTGTATTTTTGTACATATATATTACGCCAATATCACATGAAAACTGGAACGATAGTCTAATAAGAACAGTCTAATAGTACTGATTGACTCCAATGATAGCTCATTTTCTATAGATAATTCTTCCTTAGCTCTACTTCATTATTTTGTATTATAACCTTTGCATTTTCACTACCATCCTCACTGCTGCTACCACCACTTATTTTTTTTTTTTGTTGCGAAGGCACCACTATAACTTTGTTTCGAGACTCTAATCTTTCAATTATCTGCTTTATGTGACGTTTCCAAACCCCAAATCCATTTATACTAACTAAATATTATGTAACTGGAGATAAAATCTTAATGGTGTAGGTTAAGTTATAAAACATTAAACCATAATATAATAACCTGTTACATTGGGGATATGTTAGTTGTTATCGTAAAATAATATCAATACTTGCTTTATAATACAAATATATATATACATAGACAGGTTTTAGTTGTATGTATCGGTGGGTGTGTAGCTTCAATATTTTCCCTTATGGATAAAATGTGTTCTTGGCGCCACTCAAAGAGCCTTAGGTTTCGGTTTCGTAGTTATTCGTTTTACATTTGTAGTACTGTAGAGCATGCTATATCGGTGGCCCAGCCTATATAAATTGTTATCGCGGCGTGCGTGCGGATTAATTGATACGCTGGTCCTTGGAGTACTTATACTTTATGGGATATTATACGAGAAAACATAAAAGAATCACACTAATTCCAATTTTATTGTTGGTAATGCCTACACGCGTAAAAAAATCCGTCCACAATATTGAATATAATACCTACGTAGATTATAGATAAGTATACTTAGATATTATAGTATATTATATATTAAATATGATTTATAAAAGGTGTACCTAGTACCTTATTGTAATGTTTATCTCCACCATTAATTTTAATTTCCTATTACTATTTTGAGAACATGACTATTCACGGTATTTATACCTAGCTATATAAATGAACATTTTAAATTTAAATCGTATGTATTTTTCCATAAAAGACACGTATGAAATATATTATTAAAACTGTTGTTTTCGTGTCAATTAATAATAAGAATTCCAAGATAGCCAATAAAAGGTGTTTCACAAATCTTGATTATTTATCCTTAAATAATGAGTTTATTCAAATAGCGATTTTTGGAATTTTTAAGTATACTTAATAACATGTTTTCAAATCATTAGATTTTTAAACCATTTAAGAAGCGAAGTGTCAAATGAGGAATATTTTTTTTTAATTATAGGTACTCTATAAATTATTATTTCGTACTTAAATAATTTTTTCAAAATGTTAAATGTACCTACTATATACCTACATTATCTTTATAATAATATTAATATTATATTTCTTCAGCTATATTATTCAGCTGTGTACATTCTAAGACGGTCGGACTGTTTTCAGAATATAATTATATCATATAATATTGTATTATATTATACTAGAGTGATGATCCACATAAAGACTTAAAAAATGGTGAATCGGTGGCCCCCCTCGCACTGTCCCACCTAACCAGTGATAATGTCATGGTGCCAATGACTTTTCACTTCCAAGACCAAATAGTTGAGTTACTGACCTACGGCTGTGGCCTCTCCATCCGATGTACAAACAGACGAATACTGTTATTATACGTACATAACACTGCAGTTGATTGGTGGGTGGGCGAGTAGAAACACGGTCAGACACTCAACGGATTCGTCGTTTAATCGTATCGTGGTGTGTGTAATCGAGGGAAGATACGAGTTGATTAAAAAACTAAACCAAAAAAAAAAAAAATCGAACGATTCGCGTTAGAGAAAATGTTCCGTTTGACCGAGCCCGGGCAGACTTCGGCGACACAAAACCGACCAACGCCGTGAAAATCGTATTATCTATCTATTATGTTTTATTTATATTACATGAAATCAAAGTCCAATCTGAATATCTTTGTGCAAATACACAGTTTTTTTACGATTGGAACCAAATTTTTCACACAGGGAATTCAACCACTAAATATTGGCTTACACGTGCATTTATTTACTTTCGGCTCACCTCAAAAATCGAATATTTTTTTTGTTTGCCTATAATATAATATATTATAGGTTTGTCATTGAGTAGATACGAGTTAATTGAAAATATCCAAACAAAAAAATCGAACGTACCGCGTTAGAGAAAATGGAACATTCGACTTTGACGACATGAAACTGACCACAACTATCGATCTTCTATTTTATAGAAATCATATCATCTATTATATTATATAAAATCAAAGGTCTATCTATTTTTCGTCATGCAAACACATAGTTTTTGACCAATTTGTTGGTTACATTTTATTTGGTACGTGGTAGACAATTGTTCACCCCAGAATTAACTTCTAAATGTTTGCTCACACATGCATTTATTTTTGTGTTTATATATAATATAAGGTTGCCATTGCGAAGATACGAGTTGATTAAAGAAAATCAAACTTTTGCGTTAGAGAAAACGTTCCGCTCTACCAGATGTGTGCGGATTTGACGACATAACATCGACCAAAGTCGTGGTAATCGTATCATCTATTATATGTAATATCAAAGGCATATCTATAATGTTGCTCATGCAAATACACAGTTTTTGACCAATCGGAACCCGATTTCACTCACATATTCTTTGGGATTCCTGAATTTAGGGGTAGTAAGTTGTTCATACCGAAATTCAACCTCTAAAAATACTTCAGCCCCCCCCCCCCCCCGCCACCACGGAATTGTCATTGTTTCAATAAAATAAAATAATACTTAGTGAAACGGAAAATGATAGATGATCAAATTAATTTGAACCCGATCGGAGTCGGGTGATACACATGAAACCCAAAAAATATTATCAATAATTAAACATATCGTATTATTACGCATCGTGTGTGAAACTGAAATCAGAATCGCAGTAAATACGATGGCGTTTATCGCGTTTGCATAACGGCACGCACGTCCATCGTTCGTGGTAAATAATATTATTATGTTGCGCATAATAGTATTACTATACGTACAACACTAACCGTGTGTATAAGACAGTATTATATTATAATATTATAAGGTATTTTCATTGTGATAATTTTGCCATGAAAAACCATCTCCGAACAGTCATTCTAAGTAAGTACATGAAATTATGGCAAACAAATTTTTTTCTGTCTTAGAAGTTAGAACTAACAACTTGATGAAAAACGATTTTCGACCTACAATATAGATGAGCTGTTATCATAATTTATATGCGTCTTGTTTATTTAATCGTAGTATGTAATAATTGAATTTCATCAAGCTATATCTTTGATTTTAACATGTTTATAAAATATAATTGTTGATGTTGACTGACAATATGTATTATCCTCTAGAAAAAAATAAATACAAATGAGTATCCACTCAAAAATACTTATTTTAGTTTATGAATAAATTATTCGACTAAGTCACTGTTAAATTTTATTTTAAAATAAATAAAAATATAAACTGGGTGCGTTTAAAAACTAACCAGGTTTAGCTTAAAATTGTCAATATAAATTGTGCTACGCCATGTTGCACGACTAAAATAGTTTTTATACTTATAGAGTAAGGTTCTTAGAAAAAAATGTATATATTTTTAGCTGCGATTATTTAGAATTTGACTATTAAAGGGTAATTTTATTTTTAAAATAATGGGAAAATCATAAATTATTCATATTTTACGTTCTAAATTACTTATTTTTATGGTCAATTTATTCGAAGATGATTGGATTAAATGTTATTTTATTTTAAAATGTTAATCAGTTATATATTAAGCCAGAAATATTTACACTATTTTTTTTTTCGGTCCTCCTAATTACTAATTTAATAAGATACTACAAGAACATTTCGGTGCAGATTTACAACTGAAAAGTCGAATCATAAAAAAAAATAACCATCTTTTTAATAATAAAAAAATGCTCACTTTGCTTAAAATCTAATATATTTTTTAAATGGTAGTCATAATGAAGCTTATTTAAAAGATAATAATTTAGGTTGATTGCGTTATTTAATTGCCAGAGATATTAATTTGGTCAGTGTAAAACAGCTATCGTCACACCGTGTGTCGTTTTAGCAACAAAACAAATTTTTTTCGAACTGATTTCGTATAAACCTGTCCATGCGAGTATACTCGGAAATGGTCAAAAAGAAATGTTGGTAACCGCAACCGCAATTCGATTCTGATTGTCTGATAGTTTCGTCTAAACTAGTGCCCTTTGGGGAAATATATAACAATGATAAGTCCGCAGGGCAATAAGATGTACTATATTAAGTGGAGGCATCACGTATTTACATAGACGTAAGGACGATATATATTTTGACGCCATAAAAAAAGGTAACCATATTATTATACTACTGCTACAACATGCAATAAAAAAATATGTTCACCAAACAAAAACACGTAAGTAAAATAAATCAACGGTAGACTGTGACAAAAAGTTAGATTAGGTTAAGAATTAGAAATTTCATAAATACAAAAAAAAATAATGTAAAAGACACGTTTTATTGGGATAATATTTTCAAAATATTTTCTTAGGCATAATAAAAGTGCACAGTGAAAACTCACTAATATGGGAAATTCGAGGTTTTGGGTTTAAAATGTTCAGCCCTTAAGACTTTCCAGCCTTTTATCGAATAATTTAGATTAGATATTTGAAAAAATATGGAAATTTCATTGATTAAGTACCTGAGTAATTTTAATTTTTCTATTTTTAGATGAAGCTAAATCGTAGCTAAAAACTCACTAGAGTTATTCAATTATAAAAATCAATTTAATTAAAAATTTTTTTTTTCAAATTATGTCAAATTTGCTTAATCTTGCATTATTTTTTTTTTTTTGTTATCTGATACAATTTTAAAATTGATGAATATTATTTTTTTTCACAAAATTGATAAAATACTTAGTTGTAGTAGTAAGTTACAACAACAGTTTGACTGTCAAACCACTCAAACATACAAAAAACTACAATAAACAATTTAAATAAAACCTAACATACGTATGGTAAACAAAGGTGATAGTAAAATGTTCTTACAAGTTATATAAGTATGTCAAGATAAAAGTTTGGAAATAATAGTAACATTAAAAACCAATAATGTAACTTTTTTTTTTTAAGTTTGACTGGCTATAATGTAATACCGTAACATCACATAATATAATAACAGATGGATTACTGGAGTGATGAATTTTGCTGTCACAATTTATTGATATCCTTCTATAATTCAATGACTTTAATATGTCATATTTTGTTTTTAAATTAAATAGAAACATTTAACCTGGGTTCTACATCTAAACGAAACACAAAAACCAGCCAATGTTATAAGTTTGCATCTCCTACTCTACCTTCTGCTTAATTCTAAAATATCACTCCACAAAAAAACTTCTCTGATACACTATAAGACAATCATGAGGTCGGTTTGAACACTGTTTTATTGAAATTTGGGATCCTGCCAAATCGTCTAATATAAGGACAATTCAGTCATTCCAATATATTTTACATGCGACTTACACAATATTATGTTCCTTGGTACGTAAAAACGTATTGCCTTACTTAATGACTAAACGTAAGAACAACTATACTGAACTAGCCCAAGTAATGTATGAAAGTATTCTCCAACATTTAAACGCACACCATAATCCACTTACTCTAACTTATCTCTTGTCTACTTCCCTCCACCAAAAGACCTATCGTCTAAACTAAAATCCAAACGGTGTAGATTTATTGAGGAAGTGTTAGAACCTATTGGTGATTTCCTTTTCATGACGTGTTCATTCTACGTATTTATCTATAATTGTACTTTAAGGAAAATTGAATATTATGTCCTCGTGGTTGATTCGAGTAACGAAGTAAAACCAAAAGTATATTAGAGTTAATTCATTTTGATATTTGAAATAAAAAAAACGTCGAGAAACGATGGTGTCGCTATAGAGTAAAATGGACATTGTACAGTTGTTATACACCATAGAATAAATCCTTCATAAATCCTTCTACATCCTATAATTACTACCCTGCATTCCTATCCTGTCGTTTCATGGGGGACGGTTTTCTCCCAAAGTAAAATAATGATTAATAATTAATAATAATATTATAATATGCAGACAAAAATGAAATATATTACACACACATGCAATCATTTTTGGGTTAAAGTGCAGCTGTCCTCCAGTGGTATTCTAATAAAAATGACCACCGCGCGGGCAATGTGGCTGATGGTGAACGCTTTTGCAACTGAATATCGAATTGACAGTATTGTGTTGTATTATAATATTTGTAGTAGCCTACAATTTGTGAAATTACGATGCCAGGTGTGTCGTGCAGTACGAAAAATATTATGTTGTAGTGTTGTGCTACAAAATGTACGACCATAGGTATTAATATGATTATTGTATATAGAGTTAAATTATAACATAATAATACGTATACCTACGTGAATAATTATAAAATAAGCATTCGTCCGTGAAACCATTAATAAATTTCATATCACATCATTAAAACGCGTGTCGAAATTGTTGTCTGGTATTTATAATAAATTGTATAATTGTATGTACCTATACATTGGATGTACCTATACGCACATAGAATGAACGTCGAAATATTTTTTATTTGTTGAGAAATTTTAATTTCGGTTAAATAATCGTATTATTCAATTTGCATTTAATAAAAACAGTTTAAAACGAAATATTATGTCAATCACGGTCCTCGAAACCTATTTAATTCCCTTCGTTACTGAAATGCATAATTACGTTTAATATAACATTATATAATACCAAATTATAATATTAAACGCCCGTATACTGTTTGGAAATAATTACTATTAATTGGACTCCAAAGTGAGATGCTTTATTCGTTATCGAAACAATCAATATTATAATAACGATGTATACAGTTTAAAAAAACCATCGGCCAATTTTTTTACATTACGTTGAAACGTAAGGTGATGCGTGTTAAAAAAAAATTAAAACAATTAGGTATATTGCAAGCGAAAACATATGTATTTATAATTAAATGTCCCATTTACATTGGAGAATGGTTTCAAATACGCATTTACGGGCGAGCGATGAGAAATATCAGTTTTGTATTGAGACAATGGGATTTGTCGATGTGAATCTCAATGTTTTGAAAAATTAAATAAAACAACGATATATTTTTTTATTACTGTGCCTTTGTGCTATCGTCGTATATTCAAGTAAGCACACAAAAAAGATTTTGTGTTTTGAATATTTTTTTATATTTTTGTATATATTTTTATCTCTACATGAGTATTGTGTACCCCATGTATGATGTTTATTAATACAAAACAAAATATGTTGTTGTTTTCTAGTCGAACCAACAATTCGCGCGATAAAAATGTATATCCTATACCTATACCTACCTGTAAATATGCGAAAACCTTTACTGATCGTTTCAAACAATGTGTGTTTTTTATTATTATTAACTCGTCTGGACAACAACTTTCATCGAATAATATTTCAAGTTTCCACAAATAGTTGTTGTATTTAAATCGTCTCGGGTAATGGTCAGGCAAGTAAAGTTTAATGGATTTTCAGACGTATAGTCATAGAATAAATAATTAATGTCCGTTTATTGAAGATTTTTTTTGTTTTAGCCACGGACGATATAATATAGTATATAATGACGTATAATACATATTTTTTTTACGAACGACAAAAAAACAAACAAACGAAATACTCAAAGTATTTAACCTTTCTAAGAATTACGTACCTACCTACGACTGACGAAGGTGTTAACTGCGTTAATTGACTCTTTTATCGCACATTTTTATGACATTATTTAATAAACTAATCTGAATTTTACATATTCCAAATATTTATCTGCTTTAAAATGTAAATACGTATGTGTGTTTATTTTTATTATTATAAGCGTCTATGTACCTACTCGAAATGGAATCATCAATTTAAATCTCAATACTTTAGATATCACACGAACAACAAAAAGAGTAGTAGCAAACGGTACGATTTTTATTCGTCGAGTGTTATTACGAAATATTATAAAAGTGTGTCTTTACAATATTAACGATGAATTTTTCTAAATCTCGTTTAACTAAATGGAAAACTAAAAACGGATAGGCAAACGTTAAATACCGAATTGTTTATACATCTAAGTATACCTACATAATATCTACTCGTTTCACTCCACTAAAAGTTTTGTATCGGATAATTTTAATTGTTTTTCGGCTTGTACTGCAGCTTGTACAGTATCTGTGTACTGGTTCGTGTGTTTCATGAAACAACAAAAATGTTATTGTTTTCGTAAGAACGATAAAATATATAATAAGAAATAATCAAGTGACTTATAGAAATTGCATTGTACCGAAGTCGAAGTAGTGAGCCCGGTCGGTGTGATATTATCGTAAAGTTAAATGAACAACGAAATAGTGAGGCTTGTTTTTCACTCGAATATCCGCACGCGAAAATAAACAACAATTTTATTCGTCCAGTTTAATAGTTGTTTATTATTGTTATTGTTATTGTTATTATCGCAACTGTACAACTATTCGGTTTGTTTTTTCACATTACCTATCTAATATATTGTATTATAAAGAACATAGGAAGAGGTGTTTCCTATAATATCATATTGTAATTATTGTATTATTGTTAGTTACAATTATTATATACCACTGCACGGTTGATGATCTAGTCGGCGATCTAATCAATATTACCGTATAATATGTAAACTTTTCATAATTTCATTACTCGAAACGTACCTATAATAAAACGGCGAAGAACACAATGCGCACCTATGGTTAAAAAAAAATAATGCCTGAAGTCCATAATCGCTGGATTTTAGTTGTTCTACATCGAAAGTATTATACGATGGTATAAAAACTACCTATATATTATATTCGAACCGCTCGCATACGGTTTTACGAACAAAACAAGGCAATTCAAAATTTAGTCCGATAAAACAAGTAGTCATCGCATCAATCTTATCTCGTGTTCGATTCGCTCTTGTCTGTAGTGTCTATAATATAAAAATATTCACTCAAACGGGTGTTATAATATTATATGTTAGTGGCAAATTTAATAGTTTGTGAAAGTTACAAAGTCGATAATGACAATTATTATTTTATCAAGTCAATAATTATCTTTCCCCTAGCTATTTAAATAATGCCTAACTGTCTTATGCAATAATGGTATATATTCATAGTATAATATTACCTAAGTATTACCATGAATGCCTACGGATTTAAACGTTCTAACAAATAAAAATATTCACAATTGTATATTAATTACTACTAGGCCTATGAATTGATTTCAGTAAGAAAAAGTTATTTAAAGAAAATTACCATAAACCCTGAAAATAAACTGAAATCCTTAAATAATACATTAGAACCCTGAAAAATTCAGTATAGAACGCACTGTAAAACCTGAAAACATATTAAAAATAAAAATTGAAAACGTACAAAAATGTATCAAGTTGAATTAAGAAGAAAAATCTATATTTTTATTATTTTTATTCATTAACAAAAATGTATAAGAGATTATTATGAGCAAAATTAAAATAAAAATTCATAAAATGTGTGTAAAAAAATTCTAATGAACGAGACTTTATAATTTTTTTTTTAAATAAGTTAGTTATAAAAATTAAAAATTAATCTAAAAAGGCTAAATATATCTAAAAAAATATCTAATAAAATGTCATAATATCCAAAAGAAAAAAATTAAAAATTAAAGATTCATAAACCTAATTCAAACTCTGTGTTGTAGGAAAGCTTTGTTTCAGAATAAATTAAACACAATGAATTTCCCAACAAGTTCACAGCTCTAGTTGCATTACTACTTTTACAATGTGAAACCAATTTATACTTTGGTAAATGTTTGTTTTCCAATTTCAATTCAAAATAGACATATTTTGATGTTTAAAAAAAATGTATATAAGTTATATTTTATTATTTACTTAGCAATAATAATTATACGTATAGGTATACGCGTATATACGCGTATTATCATACAAATTAATAATAGAATATAAATATAATGATAAATGTTATAATGTCTTTTTTTCTCGTTGATAGGTTTAATATCATTATTGGTAAAATTATTGTATTTATGTACATTTTGTTGATCTTTGGTGCATTTTTTCACACCTGCTGCTTATAATACATTATTTTATATCATCGTTCACGGGAATAAATCTCCTATGTGAAAAAAGCGTAGTTTTCAGGAAACTCGAAAAACGTTTTAAATAAAGAAATCACATAGGAGTTATTTCATAAACGATTTATATTTGGTAACACATAGGATGATTTTTTTACGGTGGAGATAGCTGCACATAGGAGATATTTCATAAACGATTAGTAGGTACCACATAGGAGAATTTATTTTTTTTCATTAATTTTAGGATGCAGATAGCACATAGGAGATATTATCAATATATAGCTCATTTTTACCAAAACCTCAAAATCATAAATTTGGCACATAGGAGGTTTATTCCCGTGAACGACGATATAAAGATATGTTCTATAATTTTTGTTAGGTAACGTAATGTTTTGTAATTTTAGTAATATAATGTTTTGTAATAACTAAATACCGACAATGTCTAGTCAATATAATGTACGTTTAGAACATTGTCTAGGTAGTTTATTTATGTGAATGATGTAAATTATTACGGACTGTCATTATTTCCTAATATGTTTATAATAATCATTATTAATTTATTCTCTAATGATATCGCAAGCTAATAATCGCTGGCAATAATTATATCTGAATTTACAGTGTTGCCTCTAACATATTGGTTTCTATACCTATTAATTATTATACATACGATTAATTAATCGGAAGTGCGGGAAGCAATAACGTTTTATCGTCAGAAATTTTGGCAACCGTTTCTTATACTTTGTCAGATGACGCGTTCAGAATAGCCAATAGGCAGGCGCGGATCAAGAAATCACAAATGGGGGGTGGGGGGGGGGTGGCTATGTATTGTAATAATAAAATAAATAAATAAATACAAAAATAGAATTTTTTCCACTATAATAGTAGAATTGATAAGGACATTGGTACTATATTAATAGCGGTTGAAATGCATGAATACATGTTTTTATAGTTATTTCATTTTATATAACTTAAAATACGGCCTTAAGCCTCTGAGTCCCCCTCTTGTCCACGCCTGCCAATAGGTACCTACAACTTACATAATCTATATATATAAGAATCTAACTTGATTTTGGAGACGAAGGAAACCGGTTTGTTTGCTTATTTATTATTGTTATTATTATTATTATTATTTATTATTTATTTATTTGTTTGCACTTGCATTTTTCCATTTGAAATATATATTA
The DNA here is from genome assembly GCF_005508785.2 of Acyrthosiphon pisum. Lineage (NCBI taxonomy): Eukaryota > Metazoa > Arthropoda > Insecta > Hemiptera > Aphididae > Acyrthosiphon > Acyrthosiphon pisum. Next base: position 51,576,256 of record NC_042493.1, read on the forward strand.
TTCATTGAACAAATAATTTATTGTTACATTTTTTTCTACCTTATTTCTATTCTATAATAAAAATAATAAAATTTACCACTCCAGTGGTTGAATTCAAAATGTAGGATGTATAGTTTTCAGAAACTAGCAATAACAATAACTACAATATGTAATTATTTTATATTATTTGTATAGCCAAAAAATAGTCATATGTTTTTAATTTAAATTATAAAAAAATAATTTCTTCCGGAGGAAGGTCGGGCAACTAGTATAATATATAACTGTATGTTTGTGTAATATATGTACTTACATAATATAATATGTTGTACACGCATAATTTGTGGGTACTTGTATGAAACAGTGGCGTACCCAGAATTTTTTTATTAGGGGGGGGGGGGTCCAATATTTTTATTTTATCTGTTCTCTAATTATAATTATAGTTTAATTCATTACCAACAAATTACTGTTAATAACTATAATAATAGCCACAATAGTTATACACACAATCACACATATATAGAAAGGTTTACTACAATAGGTATAGGTACTTAGTATAATTTTAAATCAATTTTTATTTGGTAATAAACGGTTAACACATTATATATTATATAATAATATAATCTATAAGCTTTGTATATTGAAGATAATGGGAAATTAAAATACACTGTAAACCTAATATTATTATACTATTTACTATTAAACAATAAAATTGTGTAAACGTAGAAATTTCAATGGGGGAGGGCCCTCCCCTCCCTTGGGTACGCCACTGGTATGAAAGGTATATAAGGTATATAATATTATAATATTATTTGCAAATTTAAATACTTGATCAGGAAATACCAACAACGTCTACTAGTTAATATAATACAATGTACATATTTTAGAACATTTTTTAGTGTATGTGAACGATATAAATTATTACGGATTATCATTATTCCCTACGATGTATGAATTAGGTTCCCGTATATTTTATTTTACCCACTAAAATTATGAAAGAGATCTACATTACAATAAGATAATTAAAAATTTAAGAAAGGGCTCGACTACAGTGTTAATCCCGAGGTGCTACTTGGTTTATAGCACACTGGATCAGTCCTCCCCTGGTCCTACTCTATTATACACGCGAATAATAAAATCGGAAACTCGGAAAACAATAACGTCTTATTCGTGGAGATTTCGCCAACCGTTTCTTATACTTTGTGAGGCGATGCGTTCGTAATAGGTACATAATACATTTATGTGTGTGTGTATACGGGTAATATAAATATATGTTATACACGCACACATAATTGGTACTTATATAGGTATAAATGTGCGCTCGCTGTGAAGTTTCACGTGGTAAAAATGTTTGCCGGAGTTAATACACGCGGTAATTGTCGGGCGGAAAACACACTCTCCCACATGACGTTAAATTCAACCTGTGTCTTGTTCTTGTATAATAGTTATAAATTATTTGCGCTTTTATATTTTCCGACAGGGGTGCGTTTTGTTTCAAATAATCGTGACTCCGACTTTTTCATTACCTATTCGCCAATTTGTACCACTGCAGTATATATACCTATCTACTGCCGGCCAAATAAAGAAATTGCAATCGAGCGCAAACAACAGTATAATAATATTATGCATTATGTATTATAATTGGCGTCTCTAGTAACGAAATTAAATATTAATTAAAATACAGTTCTCTGCACGACTGCACAGTATCATCGTTGGGGAAGTTGTTAACGAATAACGTTCCCGTGGTGAGGACACACGTCGCATTTTTACCCTTGACGTTCGCGTGTCACCGTCTTCTCTATAATTATTATAATTAGAATAGAACAGTTGCTTGTTAAATTTCAGTAACTCCTCTTACTTATTTTTAAATTATATCCTCTCATATAGATTTAAATAATTACATTACTTTGACTACTTTATTTGTATTGAGATTTCAGACCCGGACTGTAATAAAAACTCTATACTTAGACAAATAACAACAACAACAAGGCCTTTTGATCAATTTCAAGTCAAAACAAACTTATAGTTTAGTATACTGCAGTTTATCCGACTACCGGACTACCGTATACTAACCATGAATCAGATGAATAGAACAGATGAAATTAAATAAATTTTAATAGACAATTAATAAACCGAAGAAAAAAAATAATGAAATGAATATAAATGCTATGTGTACTTGTACGACGATTTGTCATTGATCGAATTAAATCTCAGAAGACAAATGATGAACAGTGCGCCCCCCCCCCCCCCCCCATGCAATCGTTGTTGCAAAAACGAAGACAATTGCTTATTTTCCAGTCTGTTTCCTTCAGTTTTTATTTTTCTTATTGTTCCTTAAAATAAGATAGATAAACTTTGCATTCTCATTTATTATATTATGAATTTAATCTGAAGCTTAACTTCCTTTTTTCGGTAAGCGTTTGTGTTCATCCGATAAGGAGACTTGTGAACTATTCGTTTTTAATATCAATTTATTTTTTCAATTATTCCCCAACTTATGCGCACTCCCGATTTGAAACCTTGAAATTATTAATCGGCCCGAAAACTACCGCGTTGGTTTTACATTTCGTTTCATTAACAAATAAATTCACGTAATCGGTCGGATTTGTTTTATCGGATTGTTTTTGATATGTATTATCGTAAAAGATCACCCTAATGTCCTCAACTGCACAAATTGTATTATTTCACCAACAGTCATCTTCGGTGTGCCAGTCAACGTGATTGTTAGTTGTTTTAATAAAAAAATCAATATCAGTAAATAATGTAATAACCATGTGGATATAATAATAGAGCTAAGGCTAGATAGAATCATATAACACCATGGCGTTTTTATTGACAGATGTGTTCCGTTAAGATTTATATCAGTGATTCTCAAACTTTATTTTTCATTCGTATGTATTATGGATCAGCCATGTACAACTTAATATGACTAAAAATAAAACTATTCAAAATGTCAATAAATTTATAACAATTATAATGTTTAAAAATAATAATTAGGGTACACATTTAACAGTAAATATTGTAGTACCTATATTTACACAAATCATTAGTAAAACTGTTCATGTATTAATTGTTCGTACTACTACCTACCGCGTAGCCTCCGGCGTACTATATGGTTTGAAAACCAATGATTTGGGCAATTCAATTATTATTTAAGGGAGAAATTGGGTCACTGTAGTCTCCCTCCATTTAAATACGCCCCTGTGTAGTAGTGCAGGGTAAACTTTACCGTTGGTTACTGACGTGCAGACAACTAAAAAAATGATCGCATGTCGATCAGGCGAGATAAACAAAACAAAAAAAGGAAAGACATGGGAATACGATATCAGTCATACTTAATAAACAAATACCTTCTACACACGTCACAATCACTTGAAACGTCTGTAAATACTCGCTTATTGTTTCTAGAGAATTGTTGTTGAGTCCGCTGCGTCTTCGACAATTCGATGTTTTGATAACTATAGATATTTTGTCTGAGTTGTTAGAGGTGTGTATATCTACTACCTATATACTTATTGTATGGTACTATACTACACTTAAGTGTACTTAAGTTTTGTGCTGAGAATCAAGCGGTAGGTAGGTGACGAGTTACAGTGATATAATAATATTCCGACTGCGCATACTGAATCGGGAAAATAATATTGGTTTATGATAGGATTACAAAGAGGGAATCTATGAAATATAATCATAAGTGTAATATTATTTAGTTATATAAAACCAATATTTATATTCAAAATAAAATATAAAATAGACACACTACTTGCAATTACAATTGTCTAAAAAAAAGACATGGAATATTTATTTATTAAATACTTGTTTTTATTATGATACGTAAAATTGTTATCATTACTACCAAGTCATATTAAAAGTTCCCTAGATTATAATTTTAGAAGATAATAATTTATTTAAATTATTTAAATCAATTCAAATTTTCGATAATCTATATTATTAATCCATAATATATTATAAAGAACATGATATTAAGTGTTGTGTTTATAATACATGTAATTTGAAAATTTGAAAGAATTAAAGATTGAATTTAAATAATTCATAAAAAAATTCTTGTTAAGTGTAATAATTATTAATTACTACTTTATTTTTAAATTATTCCAATTTTCTATTTTATTTTTTTTTACTGATTTGGTGGAAACTCGTTTAAATAAAAAAAAAATATTATGAAAAATGTTTCTATTAATACTGTACACTTTTATGAGGTACTTATCAAGAATATTATTATTTTTGTTCTAAATAAACATGTTAATACATAAATTCTAATTACTATCGTAATATAGTAAGTTATTATATTCTAATCATCATATATTCTTATAATTAACCATATTCTTAAAAAGTGTTGTACATAATAGTAACCATATTGTTGTAGTAACCATTGATACCCTTGCGTCCAAATTTAATATTATACATTTTTGTAAACATGTTTAAGAATTAGTACGTTGTTATCAAGCAGCTTATTATTCTTTAACAAATTGGCTACATACAAAACAATATTATTAAACATTATCTTCCCCTAAAAATAAAGATAAAAATATGTTTCAGCTATAGATTTTAATGATTTTACCAACATGAATTCACTGGTATAAAAGTACGGCTGAAGTACCTACCTAATAATATCTGTGTTGACTTTTTAAGAGTAAAAAAAAAATGAGTAATATTTGTTTCGTAACTTTTAGTACAAATAAAGCAAAGTTTGCAAATGTTCGCTAAATTTAAAAATTGCACTTATTTAATTAAAATATATTAAGTTAACTAAAAGGAAAATATGCATTGTGTTTAATCATTAGTTATTACAATTTATTAAATACAATTATACTTTTAAATTTTTAACGAACTGGTTTTTTGCGTCAAGTGGATGTCATCGCATAAATCCTTTGTTTTTGTTTATGAACTCCACCGTGTACCAATTGTATATATTGGTTATACCAAGGTAACACCCCAATTTTTATGTGCCAAAATTTTAGGCTAGGTGCTTCAGTTTCACGAATTCGTATTTTTATTTAGACGACCGTCGACGACGCGTGTCACTGAAACAGTCTCGGTATTCCACAAGTCACGCGATATTTATTTTATAGTATACTTAAAACTTGTCCCGATCTAAACAAGGCTATGATTTACTCAATTAGTGTATCACTATAATATATTGTATCAGGGGCGTTCAAGTTAGGAGTAGAGTGGGTGGAATTTTGAGATTTTTCTTCGCGTCGTAAATTCGTAATACATAATAATATTATTATTAGGTATTACGGTGCATACTATTTGGTGCAATGAGAACAATTTTTATATAAGCGCGCCCTGTATATATGTCAGTGGCACAAGATACGCGACGGCAATTAGGCTAAACTCACTTAAGTGCGAACGTCGATGAAACACAACACTTCGATAATTTCAGTAATTAAGAAACTGTATGGCGGCTTAAGACATAAGATGGTTACTTATAATCCGTCAAACCCGATATATATGCGATATTATACCGCTCGTACAAATGCGCACGGCGGATTAATGAAGACGATATCGGCCGAGTCCGGACTTCTTTACGCACGAATAGTTTGACGCTCGCCGAATACTTGAAAAACTTTTGTAATTATTATTCCCGGTAAATGTTATATTATATCCAGGCAAACAATATCGACGACCTGATCTGCGAGCTAAGCGCATACAGTTTGGGTGTATAAAGCCGGCGAATAACCGCACGCAACTCGTGCCTTTGAACCCACCCTTCCACCCCGAGTTTCCATCACCGTGACATGAAAAATTCGATTAACATTAAAATATATTATAATATTATTACGACTAATTATGTCGTAATGAAATTCACCTGTTAAAGTTTTATAAAATTATAATATAAGTATAAAGGCGACCGCGAGTCAGTCGATATATAGATTGTCTTCAAAGACTGTATAATATTATCTTTATTAGTTTGACCTAACGTGGGTGAGAGAATTAGTATCTCGGCTTATACCTTATATACAATATAAATATTGAGCTTTCGTAAAGTTTGACCGCGGTCAACGATGCAAGTATTTGAACGATGATCAAAAATATCGGTTCAATGTCTGACAGTAACGTAGTTGGTTTTTCGAGCGATTATAATAATATTATGTTATAAGCCATGGTGAAAACTGTCTAAGAAAATCATACGCTTACCTAAAACTAAACTGTTGCTTTATGATCACTTCACGACCATTGTATTATAGTGAATTAGTGTTAAAAAATGCGAACGTAGCAATAGGTTGTTAAGACAATACGAGCATGATTTTTGAGCATTGACGTTTCAAAGAAAGTGTTTCTTCGCTTTATAAAAAATGTGAATATTATTCAAATACTGAAATTATTTTACATTTCAATAGAAGATCAGTTAGAATCGTCGTAAAAAAAATGTTTGTCACAAAAAATTATTAAAAACAAATTGTACACTGTACACTTACTTGTGGTCTAGTTATGAAGCTCTCAATCGTTAGCAAAATACGAATTTATCCACGGATTTCATTAAAATTATTATCACAGAAATAGTAATATTATATTATAAACTAATGATAATGTTGAACGATCATTAAAATCTAATAAATAGAAGAGTAAAACAGAAAGATAAAAAAAAGAAATTAAATCTATTCAAACGACAATATTTAACTTCAGTTATAATATTACTTTCTGCTGTGTATACCTACAAATTGTTAATTAGCATTTAAGCACCTAGAGCAATCTCGGTGGTCGTGTAACAGATAAATGAAATTGTTAATTATTAAAGTAAATGAGATACACGCGATAAGAACTATAATTATACATCCGATACGAACCATGGATTGTGCTAATTAAGATGACGTTTTAACCTAATTTCGTGTTGTATCGGTCGGTTGTCCAAATGTTAGACATTTGTAATGCCATTTAGTTCGATTTCTGTACAATATATGAGTTTATATAATATGTTTGATATTAGTTTTCCCTATATTTTTTGAAGAATCTGATATTTAAGGCATAATTCTCTTAATTTTTATTGGTTTCATTATGCGTTAAAGGTATTAACTATGTCCCATGAATTATTTATATATGTATATATATATATATATTATATTAATAATTATTGTTATTATATTTATATCCGTCGTTGGTACACTCTGTCATAACAATAATTATGTCTAGGTTGCAATGTGCGAATGTGCCTATACATTATTTATGTTATTTATATTAGTTGTTATTTCAAAATGCTGAAACAATTTGTTTTAATTATTAATGACGAAAATAAGTACTACAATTAATTTTTTTGTTAATACTTTTGGAATATTTTTGTTAACAATGAAAATGTTGAATGCCATAAATCTGCCAGCACTGTCAAATTTTAATTTAAAAAAGGGGGAATGAGTGAAACGTTTAAGATGTATAATATAAAAAGGTCGCCAAACGACCAAATGTATTAGTTAAGGAACATATTTTTATATTTATTAAATAAAATATATTTTTCCTGGATTTTAGCTTTGATAAATATCATATTTAAAGTATGTGTATTCAGGAATAATAAAAGATGTTGAACTTATGGACAAAATAATAGCAGTGGCTTACGTATAAGCCGTTAGGGTAAAATTTGAACTACTGTATTACTGGTTTCAAGGTTTATGATAAAAGGTGACAAATCATAATACAGTTAATGGGTGGATATTCACTCACCACTTTACAAGTATATAACCACTTGCTAAATTTATGTCTGATTTGACCTTTTAGAATTTACAAAAAACGTCAACAACCTGATGGTCCAAGAAAAATCATCAAAATCGATGAACTCCGAATATCAATGATGATATTATGTACATAATACATATACATTTTTATATTCATAGAATATTATAATGGTTTATAATCAATATTTATTAAAACTATAATATTTTATAAATGTTACAAGATTAATAGATTCACCTGTGGAAAATATTTCAAATGATATGGAGAACATAGAGCGCCTTGTTACTACGGGAGGCCGACTTATGCATTAAGGATGACGACAAAGTTAAAGCTCGGTAGATAGGTATTTTGTTGTTTGGAGAAGTGATCGAGAAACCTTACATGCCGTCATTGAATGAGAGGTATAAGTTGGTTCAATTATTCACTCTGATGGATGGGTATACCGGATAACAGGTTTTCTCAAAGTGGGTAAACTCCTAAAGTATTATAGTAAACCACCAAAACAATTTTGTTGACCCAACTTTTGGTGCGAATAACCAAAGGATTGAAAGTTTGTAGTGACACATTTTAAATATAGTAAAACATATGCGTTTAATTAGATTTACCTACTTCCAAGGTATGATATTATTAACTATTTAATAGATAATATTAAACTGAACTAAATGTACTTACAATATGATATTAAGTATTAGTTAAAAATTTTTATTTTTATAAATAGGTACTGAAAAGATTTTAATCATTTATTGTGGATATAAAAACGATATATGAACAGAACCGATAAAGGGTATCATACTATTTTACCCTACGTTTGGATGGATGAAAAGCGTTTTTATTGGAATAAATAAATGAGTTTAACTAACTAATAATTAAGAAATTGGCAATAATATAATGTAATCAATACTTAAAAATAGAGTTTGATCCTTCGTTCTCCATCCTTTTTACGTATACAACAATTTATCAGCACATCCATTACAGTGACATTGGTAGACAATGACGAGACATATTTTAAGTTTTAAACCTATTATGCAGCAGAGAAGAATTCTTCAGATTTTCAATTTAAATTAATTATTAATTCATGACAATATTATGATTAGAAATATTATTTTTTTACTTTTTGAAACAATAAGCATTATTATTTGGTGAACAATCTTGGAGAATTTTTTTTTTTTATTTAGTTGTATAGAAATAATAAGTTAATAACCGTTCATGATCAAGAAAAAAATTCGAAATGCTCAGAATTCAATTAAAATAGATTATTTAGTATATGACTACTTATGAGAAATAAAATTGTGAAGCTGAGTTAATTTAGACAATTAATTTTAAATGGCTTCATTGAAGTAATTTAGAAATCTTTTCTCAAAGTCTAAAGGATATCGCTTTTCGACAATAGAATATACGTAATTTCTCTAGCAACTGGAGCCCCACAAGTTACTATAGTTAGGTAAATTATTTTACTTTACTCTTTACTTTGCTTTGCGAGCCTAACTAAAAAATCGGCTTATTAATATTTTGTTAAGTACATTAACTTATGAAAAACGTAAAATGTGTACATAATTCCTTGTAACATGCACTCTCAACTTTCTTAAAAAACAACGAAAACATGCATTTAAAAACGATCATGCGTATTTTCAGTTGTTGTCATAAACAAACAAATATATTGCAACTAAAAATTATAACACAAACTTCGATTAACTGGTTTTAAAAACCAAACCATACGTACAAACTATTGAATACCTCCAACACACAAACATTTTAATTAAATATTATAATATAATATAGGTACTAATAATTCTCTGATCTGTACAAATCTTGATAAATTATAATTGTTACCAATTATATTATGTTAACACAACAATTTGTTCTTTACTGTGTTACACACAAAAGTATAATCTTACCTCCATAAGATGGTAGTTCAACTAAAAAAAAAAAAACAAAATTGAATTTAGCAGTCATTTAAAAATAATATCTGCAACAAATCAACCTATATTATATTATGACAATTAAGTTAACACAGTTGTTACCATCACAATAAACATTATCAAAAAAATGTCAAAGTTATTCATGAAAATTAATTATTAATATTTAAATCAGTTTCCGTGTGTTCACTTTTGACTGCAAAACAGTAGCAATAATAATTGCAGCTGTAATAATATTCTCACTGGAAAACGTGCGTAATAGAAGAAAACATCGATTCGATCTTACGCGTTTAAAACTTAAATGGTTCGTTAATTAACTCGTTTTAATAAATCAACCTACGCGCTTACAATATTATTATTATTCCCACCACCGTAGCAGATATTTGCGGGGGTTGATGGTGTAAATACTGTAAATGTTACATTAAAACAGCAGCCTTAAAATCCGCGAAATAGTACCTACCTATATTTTACGTTAACACGTTTATTCATACAAATTGCGTTCCGCTTAATAGTGTGGTTTTTAAAACACCTTATACGTATATAATACACAGGGATATTATGTATTCTCGTGTCGTATTTTTCATTTTTAATGTCCATCCGACGGGCTTAATATCACAATATTCGACCCATTGTTTACCGTCTAAGATAATTAGTAAGTGCGCGTGCGTACCATAAATTGTGCACCGTCGTTACATTTTTACAAACCCCATCGTTATACCGACGTAGTCGTGTTTACTTGACCCATTAGCCGCTGATAATGTCGGTAAAAGATAAACAAACCTTCAGCCGACGAAATGCCCGCCTTTTTATACATATAGATCAATAAACGATTATAAAACGAAACAAATACAAACTGTTTGTAGAAATTTGGCGCCGATGACGAATAAACGAGTAAGACTATAACAGTAATAATAATAATAATCTCCGATCGTGTATGATGATATAATTTCGTAGAGTGTGTTGAATACATACGGACACAAAGCATCATAATAATGTACTATTAGAAAATGTATTATGTAATGAGATGATAATAATATGTGACACTTTTAGTATTGAGTAGGTTAGGCTATAGGTATACTGTTCAATTATAAAAAATCGTATTGAAAATAATAATCAGTAAGACTGAGGTGTAGTCCAAGATCATTAAAAGTTTAATGTTACTGATAGTTCAATATTATTGCCGATTGACATTTCTAACATAATAAAATATGCAAAGGTATAAAGTATGACAAATAAATGAGCAAGACTATTTTAATAACAATATCCGATCGTCTATAATAATATAATAATATAATGTGCTTGAGAAAAATATGTAACTGCTTTAGTATTGAATACTACGGTACCTACCGTCAATTAATAAAAAAAAAACCTATCGGAACTATAATGGCCATTACGGTCTACGACTGAATTGTAGTCTAATATCGTTAAAAGTTTAACTATACCGATAATTCAGTATTATCATTGACTATAAATACTTAAGTATTCATAATCAATGGTATTAGGTAATAATTATAAATATTATTGGTAAATACCTATAATTATTGCCTATTGAGATTTCAAACCACACGTAGGTATATTATTTACTACGTTTTAAAAAAAAAATTACCGAATGCTTTTACAGTAGCGTTTACGTTTGTAGAAATTTAGTGCCGATTATTAATAATAATAATAGCAATCTCTGATTGCGAATAATATCATTACACAGAGTGTGTAATTGCTACGTAAAACGATTCGGAACAGAGACAATAATATTATGCTAGTCACTATTTTTATGGATATTTTATAATTTATTCAGTAATTTATTTTTCTATAAGTAATATGGTAATTGCTAATTTCTGACCAAAGTACAAAGTACAGCTGTAACATTATGTTATTTGACATTTCTATTATATCAACGTACTATTATATAAATGTATGCATAGTGTCATGGTATAAATAGGTAAATAGCTATTTAAACAAAACCAAATATTGTTTTAATGTTTCATTGCATACCTATGGAAAATAATATTATACATAATGCCAAAATGTTTCAACTTTCAAGTCCCTATGATTAATATTTTGTGAATAACAAAGAAATAACTAAAATTATTATTTTTCATCAGTTTCGTTAAAAAAATAGTTTTTATGTATTTTAGATATTTCTAGATTGCAATTTAAAGTACAATTTATGATGAAACTTATATTCAATTTTTAAAGCTTTTTGACCGAGAAAACGGATTATTACTATACAACAAATTTTACATCAGATTTCGTAATAGAAAAATAAAATAAACACATTTTATAATAAGTGCTGTAATAATATATTATTATGTTTTGATAAATTACTAAAAATAGAGTACATTTTTATGGTTGTTGGTTTATTAGTTTTATTTATTTATTTTATTTATAAATCATGTGGTTGATAGTTTTGAATGATAATAGCATTTATTAATACGTCTATATTGATTTGATTATTTTCATAATATATTATTTCAATTATCTAAAAACATATAAACTGGTGGTCGCAGAACAAAATTAAATAATAATAAAAGTTCCAAAAGTTAAAACAACACCAATCATTGGCAATTTCCAAATAGTAAACAAATTTAAATTGTGTATTTTGCATGTATGGCATGATTAACATTACAAATGTTAAATGCGATCGTCTGAACTTCATAATCTTGAACAGGATATTAAAATATTTATAAAGTACTCAAGGTGCATTTTTTTGTAATTTTCTGCGTGCTTACAAAAATTGAAAAGAAAAAAAGTTTCCGCATAGGTATAAAAGGAGGACACAATGCTATTATGCTAAATATGTTTAGAAAAAAAAGGTTCAATATGTTATAGGATCAAAAATAAAACTGCCTTTAATATGTACAATGAGATCAAAAGACCCGTGGCAATAAAAGAAGTATTTTATAGTAACATATATTATTAGGATCTAAAATGTTGAATACGAATAAAATGTCGTTATTTTTAATACCCGTCAAATGCCGTTGTACTAATGCAAGGAATTCAGATTAAATGCCATGGACAGTTATTTTTTATATAAATCTAGTGAAATGGACTTTAATTGCAACGAGTTATAAATAAAATATGTAATAACACTAATACTGCACTGATCGGACTTTATAAAATCCGTGAAAATTATTAGTACGTACAATGTAGTCGCAAATTGTATCCCATGATCGAATATTATGATAATATTAAGAAAAAGAAAACAACTAACATCAAAATCAAGTATACATCTCGTATACACAATATACAGATTATCCGAGTCAGTTTGGTTTATTTATTCTTTTGGATTTTATTAGGTAGTGTCTCATTTAACAGAATATATTGGATCGTAGTTTGGAAAAATATACAGTAAATTTAACATTATAATAATATAAGTACCTATTCATATTTATAACGAAATTAATTAATAGTTAATTTTATATTATATCGTACCTACCTACCTGTACCTATTATTTAATTTTCAGTGGAATCGGTATTGTATAATTAAAAAATGTTGTAAATAAATAATCATTTACAGTATAGAATTTCAATTTTTAAGCGCGAGCAATATTTAATTATTTAATTATAAATCCAAATCATTTTAATCACTTTATTATTATCACTAATAAGGTTATACGAATTGATACAAATTATGTAATGAGTGGTACATATTGGTACAAACCATGGTATAATTACTGGCACAGGCACAGCAATAATGTGGATTTTTGAACATTGTGGTGCTATGGAAACCCCACTTATCATTCTATTCGAAATCCAAATTTAATTTGTCAAGTAAGTTTACTACTCAAACATATTTTTGTATTTAATGCAAAAATATCTAAATTTTTAATAATGTAATTACAATTTCTTGTTAATTTTTGTATTTAATACCAGAGTACGCTTTTTGTATGTAAATTTAAAAATAATTTTGTATAACATTTTTTTTCATTTCCAATGAGGATAAGTATACTTATACTTGTATTAGTATGGGTAAAGAAAATAATATATGTATACAGAAAATGGAAATTGGATATTTAACAGTACCTACAACTTTTTATAAATAAATTGTATTTCATATTTTTATGAATATAAAAATAAATTAATAATTTTTACGTGTTTCCATCCCACCTATTACCTAACCATTAAGATCTTACAATAATTTTCGTTATATTATTATGTACTCTCGCTTTATGTTCATAAGTGAATTTCTTTGTGTAAATTGATAATAAATCATTTTCTATTATGAAACTTTGCGTGGTAAAATGTAACACAGCTTATATTCAGTAACTTTGGCACAGTGCGAAGGACACCAATATTATCAAATCGAAAAATTTCTATAAGAATTTAGATTGAATAATAATAATAAAAGGTAACAGAAAAAAAGGTAAGATGTTAGTGTTGGGATGACTATTAGGGAAGGTTTCTTTAAAGTGAAAGCAAATATACAGGGAAATTCAAAAAATTACTCTGTTACTACAATATGTGTTAAATTTTCAATCTATAAAGGTGCTGTAAATAACTTTTCGAGCTTTTCAACTGTCCCAAAGTGTAAGTGAAAAAAAAACACTTATTGTAAAACTAAAAGCTCTATCGCCCACTCCATTCAAGAATGCAAAATGAGTTTTTACATACCAAAACTGTTGGTTGAAATAGTGTAGCATTGAAAAATACATTTTTCTTTTTTAATACAATGTTCATACATATTAATTCAAAGCTAAAGGTTTCGGTATATATTGAATTGTTGTATAATATAATATATTTGAGTTGTATAGTACCCAAGCCCTTTCAAAAATTCCAACGTCCATACTTTTACCAAGCCCTGAAAGTACTGTTAAAGTCTATAAAGTATCTATTGCACTATTTTACAAAGGATAGTGTTCAGGGGGGGGGGGGCGGCTTTAAATTCCATCGACCACCACCCTGGTCAAGAGTATTGTACGCCTAGCTACTGGGGGACGGCGATTCGATATATACGTGCCATTAAATTCAGACTGACCTAGGGTGGCGTGCAGAGATGATACGACTACGGTTAACGGCAGGTGGCGGGTATTACAATAATATTATAAGCTTATATTCTCCACTTCTTTACCGCCTACCCACCTCACCCTTCGAGTTTGTGCACCTGATCCTGGGGAAATCGCGACGACCAGGTGCAGTGCAGGGATCAGCACAGAACGTAAGGGAGCGGAACATCTACAACCCGAAACCGTTCACTCCGCCCTCACCACTGTCCCAAGTATACTTAAAGTGCCACGCGGTGAGTCGAAAAAAAACCCAACGAACGCTGAATAGTAGGCAGGGTAGTTTCACGTTTTACCGTTGCCGCCAACAAACTATATGTATATATATTACGCCAGCGCTGGTGGCGAAAAAAGTCCTTTGCGGAAAGGGTTATTATATTCCTGTTTTTTATTTCAAAGCTGTTACCGCACCTTTGCCTGCGTTGGATAATATACTTATGCGTATATCTTATCGGGTCATTGTACTAATTTTGTGTAACTGAATAATGTGTGGGTGAATCATAGTCATCCAGTGTAATAACAAAAAAAAAAATTATACATATTAGCCGGTAGGTTAGCGGTGAACACTATCTATTTCACGAGTCAATTTTATACACACTCTTTAACTCTCTGTCTCTCTGTCTCTCTCTATTCCTTTACTTATTCTTTTTTCCTTGCGGAAATAGAAGATTTCCGTTTTCGGTTAAAATTTACTACCCGACCAGTGGCGTACATTCGATCTCCTTTGAGTATATTATATAAACGATATACGTAAAGAATAACGGTCCCATTAAAATCTACAGGATTTTGAATCGGTGTATGCATTATAGTCAACGGCTGCTCCAAAGAAATCTATCTCGACCAGCCCCGCGATTAACTCAATTGAAACTTTTACAAAGTTGTGTTTTCACACCTACCAATAAATAGATGGACCTTTGACTTCCCATTGGGCTTTAAGTTTTTCCAGAACATGGGAAACTGTGCAAAACAAACTTCACTCTGCCGGATAACGAATCTAAAACGAAAATGTTTTATATTGTTTGTTTATACAATTGATCAAACAACACGATCTAATCATTTGTATTCCTGTCATTGTTATTGTATGACTTAAGAATTTATTTGTTTGAATCACTTTGACAATAATTATATTCAGCTGAATATATTTAATACGAATGTTTGAAATAAAACCAATTATTAAAAATAGATTTCAGTATAGATCGGTTTTGAGAATAATTAATTGTTATTGAATTGATAAATATTTGGTTATCAAACCATATGAGAAGTAGTACCTACTTGATAATATTTTATTAAAAAATATTTACCCAAGTATAATTTCATTCAAACAAAAAAACAAATTCAAAAATAAATTGTATTTATATTTGAGTTGTGGTTATTATAATAATAATAATAATAATACGTAGGTAAGTTCTGAACATGTGCACGTTGTAAAATATGCACGCTGAAAGACGATGGTATTAAACAAATAATATGGGTTTATAATAATAATGTCGGTGTCGCTATGTTTATTTTTCCCCTTGTAAAGTAAACTAAAACCAAATATTATTTGCTGCTTTCTAATGGTCTGCCAATAATCAAGTAAGTACCTATACTGCGGAATACAACCGAAAATAAATCGTACCGACCTCGTTCGGCGTATGTGTGTATATATTTATCAAATGGTTTATATCGTGAAATCTATAGCCAGTGCCGCGTAAAACGCATTTCGTTTATTGTTGATGAGCTTCTGTCAATCAAAACAAAACTGCAAACATAAAAAAAAAACCCGAAATATCGACTTGGAGCCATGTAATGTATTATCAGACCAACGCTAATTTACGTATAAACGGAATTCAGAAAATGTGCATACGGTTTTCTTCGAATGCTAATCGGTCTCCTTTTAGTGTTCACAATTTGTTCGATGTCGCTTTTAAGGAAAATTTTGACTATAATATAATATATACAATAATAACTACTATAGAAAAAAAAAAAACATTCGATAACCTACAGCCTGATTGAGCGTATTTCACGGGGAATGGGGAACAATAGCTCTTCTTCCAAGTGAATTATCCTACAACACCATGTGGACCCATGACAATGAATACCTAATAATAAAAACTAAAAACAGAATATTTTAACACTTCACACAATGCGGAATACTACATAATTTATCATAATATATTATTATTCACTATATAAAGTTCTGTGTGTTGTAATTTTATAATGTAAAATCATTTTCTATTTGAATTTTATGCAAATATTATTCTTCCCTGAATCTTGACATAATTAAAAAAATGTATGTATCTGCCTGCAAAATACTTTGTCGTAAGGTCACAAATAAATAATTTTAATGTGAATAGAAACAACGTTGATCGATAATTGGTTGAGTATAACAAAAAAACAACAAACATAGTTTTAAACTTCCACAGTATAAAATATAGGCACAGGAAAACAGGTATTGCACATTCTTGTAATTTTTACATTTTTGATAAATATTGTTTATCAATAATAAATAGTAATTTACTTTAAAATTATTTAATTTATCGACGATCAATTATTATTTTCCTAGCAATTTATTCCATTCGTGGTGAATTCACCGCGATCCTTGACAAACAGTGGCCATGTGTGGGTGTACATCAGTATAAAAAAGATTTCAAGCGGGGTATTAACCTTTTGTACTGAACCCCAAAATGTTTGGGCACTCTCAAGTGACGGATTACATTTCGGAAGTCTAAATCTGTCTCCGGAAGCAATACACACGCATTTTACGCTTTTGTGGTTCATTAACTCATAACATTAATGTTACATAATACAACATCGGTTGATACAGGGTGATTCGTCTAGCACACACACGCCCATTTTCTTCTTCATTAATGTAGTTATAAAAAATTCAATTTTTGGAATTTTAAAAATATAAATACTTAAAGACCATATTATTTTCAAAGTCTTGACATTTTTTTGTACTAATTAAGCGGCGTGTCCTGGGGAGATACGAACTTCAGTTTTTCAAATTAGAATCTGAATAAATGAATATTTTTAAATGAAAAAACGTGAGTAGATGTACTATGTATAATAATATGATCATCTTGTATATAAGATGAGAACGAAACGAGGTACGAACGCGCGATTTGTCACACATTCAAACGTTGTGTTTTGTTCACGTGAATAGTAAATCCCGACCGAATAATATAAAATCGCGTGTCGAGAAATAACGCGAATTGAGGGATTCGGCAGCCCTTTAATTGTTGACGATTTGGCTACGTTTTGCACCCTATGACGGGGGCAGGTCACGCGACGCATATCAACCGTGGAACTCAACTGGGCAAAACCGTAACCTAAACAGCGTGCATGGATTTAGATACCAGCAAATTAACTCGTATACGATTTAGTCGTACAGGAGAGGATAATACGATGACGAGAAAATTTTTTTTTTTTTTAGCACAAAACAGGTGTTTTCGTTGCAGAAACGCATGTTACATAACATAATAAATTGTCTTCTAAAACAAAGGTCGATATGAGATATTATATACGCCATATTAATATATTATGCTACGCGAGAAAATTGATAATTTCAGTTGTCGCTCTGATAAAATAAATATCAATTCATTACTATCGTATTATATTATATAAATATACATAATACATATAGTATAAATAATCAACGTAGGTACTTCCGCAATTTATTTATTTCAGCTTTTTAGAACAATGTAAAAAATCTTAAATGTATGCCACAGAAGTTTTATTTTCTCCCTCACCTTTTGTTTTGGTTTATTATTATTATTTATTTATTTTTTTTTTTTGATGGTCGAAAGTTTGAACAACGGTAGTTCGAACTTTTGAAGTTAAAAGGGAAGTGACACGATATATCATTTTAAATTTGGTTGAATTATCAAGTGTGACAATAAATATTATACTCGTAAGTTGGTTGTGTACGATATGAATATATTTTTAAGAAAATGTCTACGGTACCTACAATATTATGTTATTTTATTTTTTGTCCAAAGTTTTCAAAATATTCTAAATAATAAATTAAATTTTAAATACGAAACAATTAAAAAGTAAAAATAGGTACCTGTCTGGGGTTTTTGTAGATTTTTTAATGTAAAAAAGAAAGTTTAACAATAATTTCAAACAACCCTTCACTATAAAGGAGACTATAATTACGTATATTGTAATTGAAAATCCGAGAGTAATGGAAAATATTTAAAATTAATAAAACTAACTTAAAGGTGTTATAGCTGTAATAAAATTTAATTTAATCAACGTTTTTTTATCTTTTAAAAACGGGGAAAAAGTTAAATATTTGAGTTTTATTACGTTTATTTGATAATAATATTATATTAATTTATATATTTATAGAATTTATTATATTGATATGAAATATGCACAAAAAGTATTTTAAATATCAAGACTTACACAGTTCAAAAAATAGAAAGAGTGAAATATACTTCCCGTTTCAGCTAAATTAAATTAAATTGAACCAAAACGTAAGTCAATGCACTTTATCGGAAAATGCTGTCTCACAGAAACACAGATAAATGTGAAAAAATTCAACGATTTGTAATTGCACACTTCTCACGGCACTTTAGTTATAAGACAATATGACTATCATTATTGTGAATACATCTACTGCGACGTTAATATGATATCAGTGAAACACTTGTTAACAGATTGTAAAATATATCAAGATTAAATTTATCATATTGTTTCAGTAGCCGAAAGTTAAGTAGAAACTTCCATCGTTAGTTATGCAATTTTTATCACGTTAATCAACTTAATTTACTGGAAAACAAGCTACTAAAATATATATGAAAACTTGTAATATGTTACTTTAAATCTCCACTTTTAAATACAAAATACGTAATGTTATAAAGGTAACAATGTAAATTAATTGGCAGTTTCTAAATTTAAAATATGCTTGCAGCTATTGTTTTTTTTTTTTATCAAATTAAATAATTATCGATTGGTACAATAATTGATTTAATTAATAAAGTATATACATTTTTTATTTACTTAATATGCACTTGTTATATTATTATATGATAATTTTTATTCGTTAATAATGACGGTATTTAATACGTATATTATATCGGTAATTTTTATTCTAGATAGTAATTTAATTTATGTGACGTGCTAAGGTATAACACGTTTACTAGGGATTATCGTATAAATACTATCAAAATTATTGTCCATTAAATCTGATAGTTTAATGTTTAAAAAGACTTAACGACCAAGTTTATCCCGCACATAGAATTTATTTTATCGTTTAAATAATTACTTAGTCAGAAAATGATGTGAAAAAAAATAAAACAATAAAATTATAAATAAATTATAGTTACCTTTACCCGTTGAATGGAGACATTTTAACACGGAAATGTGAAGAATATCTTCTTAATATAAATATGCCAATAGTAGCGTGCGCATGGTTCATATATTATTACCTATGTAATAATTGTATACAAATATATAAAAGAATCAACAAGTGTTCTTTAAATATGTACAGCAACTTTAATTTCAAGAAGATAATTTAAACAAGCGTTAATTTTAATTAGATACACGAGTGTCATTACTGTTCTAAATTATTCAAAACTTAAGATATTTGCATTTTTGCGACATCATTATGTCAGAATAATTTTTTTCATTCTTTGTCGAGTCACAAACCGTTAGATCATTATTACTGCCTACTGCAGTTTTTGTTCACCCTCCTCATGCTATATTGTTAACAAAATTATATTATATATCTTCAATTTTGTGTTACTGGCTTACAGCCAAAAGTTTTATTTTTGCCCCCCCCCCCCCATCCCTATCAGGTTTTCGAGTAAATCATTTCTTTAATAACCAACAAATATATTTATTTTTTTCAGTAAAAAAACTTTTAAACTTTCTTTCCGAAAGCTCCAAAAATTTTGGATGATTCAAGTACAAAAATGTGTTCACGCCGTTTATAGATCAATATTAGTAATATTACCATATTGTTTAATTATATAAATATAAAAAAAAGGAACCTGCATACAAATAAATGTTTTTGTTCCTCAATAATAGTAATAATAATTAGAATAAAAGTTATTATTGTTAAAATCCGCGTTTGGTGTTTCAATGAGGTAAAAATTCTTTATCAAGTAACTAAAAGTCAAATTAATTAAATTTAAAAATTCAAAATATTATCAAAAATAAGTTTAGGTTGGATACCTAATTAAATTAATTGGACACCTTATTCTAAGATAAGGAATTTTACTTTGGAATTATACAAAAAAAAGTTTGAGATAGCAGTCACAACTAATACCATCAAACAGTGAGTTGAATTATGGATTAAAAAGTTCAATCACATACATCAAGGATTTTTTTTTTGTAGTGAGAATCGAAAAAAACTGTTTTGAATAGAGTATTTACCATACATCATTTATATAGTTCAATTACATCAATTGACACAGTTTTAGTGAAATTAGATAACATATGATACTGTTTAAAGTGTTAAGAAACAAAGAAAAGAATCTAAACGAGGATATTGAACCATTATATTAACAACTCCGATAAGAACCTAATATTTTAATAACTTAATAACTAAAATATTAAAAAAGTAAAAATGAATTTGACACTTAATAATAATTTGTTTATATCATTATCAAATAGATTAATAATATCGTTGGGTAACTGGTGACTTTTAAACCGTTCAAATAATTATCAATGATTATTATTTATTTGTATAAATTGCATTTATTTAATAAAATATGTTCGACTATGAAATTGCATAATTCTTATATGATGAATGGGGATTAAAAGTCAAAGAAGTATGTATAGAAGATTTATTTAATACATTTTTGTAACGAAGTAAAATTAAGTATATAATTGATTAATAGAATAAAAAAGTTGAGCCCAAAACATGAAGTCATATAATGATTTTCATAAATCGCAATGAAGTTCATTGATGAACGAATGGACACAGGGGAAATATAAAACGATTATTGGAATCAAAAACAATAATATTTTTGTGCATGTTTAAATTTAAACGCAATCATTCATTCGAACATCGTTAGGTTTTTTATTGGCAAACGTGACATATTACGGTGCATAAAAAAACATCACATGAAATATGTTCTATGTTCATATCTTACAGAAATATAAGTAATCACTCGGAAATAACATGAAAATAATTTTTCCATTCTGGGAATAACATATTTTTACAATATCTTTTTGATAATAAATATCCAAAAGTTTAGTGAATCATTTGAAACGGATAATCGAAAAAATAATGAAAAACACAAGGAGTGCAACAGAAAACCACATAATGCTATAATATCTTCTCGCTCATACCTATCGACACCATGTACAACAAACATTATTTATATTATTATTTCTTGTGACCTTCGGCAATAATGTACAAATTACATTATATAAGGTTCGAGAATTAGAGTGGTAGCACATTTTTTTGTATTTTGGATTATTAGTTTCGAGTAGGTATGTTTTTTGGTTTACTTATTTTTTTCTCATTATGACTTACCTAATAGTCTTATAAGTTATAACACTAATAATGTTAACGGCCGACTCAATCTATGAACCATCAATAATATTGAAATAAAGTCGAAGGCTTAAAACCGTCCACAAACAACTAGTTACAATTTCCGTCTGCATCGAAGAAAACAGACGGGCTAAATATTGTTTGTGTAACCGAATCACTTCCGAAAATGAGTTTTTAAGAATTTCATGAAACGTGAGTTTAAAAAAAGTTAAAAGTAGTTTATTAAGTGAGATCAAAGAAATACTGATAAAAAGTATAATATACTGATGTAAGCTTAAAAAAAAAACTCCAGACCTTAAAAATGCAAGAAAGATTTTATTTTATTTTATGTTTTTCGTTGTTATTGGGAATCGCAATTCGTACTTTGTTGTCAGTAAGAAAAGTATGATTATAACAAGATGTAATACATTTTTTTTAATTTGCTATAGTTTAGTCATTCTAATAAATCTTGTTTTCCATTTATGTTTGATAATTTGTCTACATTGTTTCTGTTCACTTACCAATCTTACAATTCAAACACCTAGGTAAGGAAATTGTTTGAATCTCATACCTCCTTATCTCACAAACTAAATACTGTTGTCTTTTATATATATTGACAAATTTAAAATGTATGCTTCATTGTGATTGTTATTTGTCAATCTGTGTTAATTCCACATTGGATAAACTGTAATTTATTTAATGTTACATTAAATGTTTTATTTATCATCACATTGATATAATATTTAGAGCTAATAATTGCATACACCTACTACCTATTATAATATACTTAGTATAAAAACAATATTGCATTTTTTAGAAATTTTACGAACCATTTTTAGCATGGTTATAGTGAAAAATAATATCATACAGTATACAAAATGCAAAAAACAATATAATGAATTAAAAACAAGCACGTGTCTATAGGTTGATAACATTGTATAGGTAGTTGGAATACAAATAACGTCGATAATAATAAACTAAACTAAATTACAATATATTCCCTACAGTGTTAATTATATCAAATCAGTGCCAAATTTAACACAAATTGTTTGTTTTTAAGGTCATAGATTAAAATAATTTAATTTGCAAATTTTGAGAATAAAATACGATCTAAGATTGATTTACCCTAGGAAACGTGTAACTTTGAGAGCAGATTAACTGACCTAAAATTCTTCGTATAATAGAAAACCACATCACAGTTAAAGTAATTTATTACAAACTCCCCTAAGAATTTAAAACATGCAAGTATTTTCTTCACGAACCATTTATCTTACACGTAGATCCGACACGTGTGAAAATAAACAATTATATTATCTAGTAAAGTTTGTTAAAGAAAAGTTTAAATAATTAGTAATAGACAAAAAAAATGAATAAACAGACCCGAAGTATAATATGTCCAAAACTTAACCATATCGGGACTGAGCGCAATATCAAATTAATTTAAACTAATTACATTTGAAAAAAATGTTCGATTGTGCTCATTTCTTAAATTATTATACAACTGAACTAATCTATAGTTATTATTGTATACTTATAAAAATTAACATAATTTACTTTTATTGTAAGCTAACAATAAAAACAAATTTTAGATATCTATTATTTAAAAAAATGTTCATAATAATATGTTAACATTAATATTTCAATTTGAAACGTATTTGAGTGAATCTAATTAATATTAAGTGGTTTGAAAACTAAAAATATAAAGTTCGTTTTATACATTATTAAGAAACAATTTTTTTTTGAAAATATAATATTTATAGGCAACTTGACTGTGAAAAAAACAATATTATCATATTTAATAAATTATGCTAAAGCAATTAATTAAAAGGTTATAAAAGTTTAAACAAAGAGAAGAGTATTACAATAGGTTTTCAAAATCGACACTTTTAATAGTTTTATTCACCTCGGTTAAACTTTATCCTTTTATCATATATTATGTCTACCTTTTATAGACTTTCGCCGTCTTAGACTTGATAGTTTTGATTCGTTTTCGTTCTTATTTGTAATAATATAATGTGTATGTAGTAGAAAAGTAATACAG
The DNA here is from genome assembly GCF_005508785.2 of Acyrthosiphon pisum. Taxonomy (NCBI): domain Eukaryota; kingdom Metazoa; phylum Arthropoda; class Insecta; order Hemiptera; family Aphididae; genus Acyrthosiphon; species Acyrthosiphon pisum. Next base: position 51,600,343 of record NC_042493.1, read on the forward strand.
TTTATTATATAGAACATGTCTACTGAAATAACTTTATTTTTTAAATGTAGCTACGTATGTATTGAAATGTTAGTTGAAGCTACACATAATAAAATTAAGATATACCTATTTTTATCTTTTCATATTGTGAAAACAAATGTAAAACAAACAAAAATATTAAAATCTCAATGATAATAATGTGATTATTCCAATTTCAGAATTTAAGAAAGATAGAAATGATATCCTTTAAATGATTTTCATGACATGTAAATCTGCTTTACCAACTAAAAAAAA
>NC_042493.1:51600665-51662472 GCF_005508785.2 Acyrthosiphon pisum
GTTTAAATGTTGGTAATTTGAAAGCAAACAATATTTAATTATTTAGCCCATCTATTATATTAGATAATATTAAATGATCAATAGACGTAGGTACATCCGGTAAAACACGCACAAGAAATGGTAAGATGTATTTAAAACACGTTTCATACCTGTTTGATTTATGTATAAATACCACGTGATAATAAATAACATTAAAACAAAATAATTTCGTACTGCAATTATAGATTAAATTGTGTTTAGAAACGTTGTAAAGATTGACATTCTTACAATCATCGGTGAAAAGTTAAGGTTGAAATGAACGTTACGATGCAACAGTTTCTTTTTTCATACAACTAAGATAATAATAATATAATGAACTTGGTCGTGGGTTTTGGCTCAAAGCGAGTGGGGTAGAGAGAAAATATGTTTATTTCCGTTATGTTATAATAGTTTAGTGTTCAACATGTTATTCAAAATATAGAAAAATCAACACAAATGGTGGCGATTTAATAACTATAAATTGAAAATAAATTATTATCTTATAAAATTGAAGAAATGTGTGAAATGTATATAATCTGTTAATTTGTCATTGATACAGATCTATAAATTACCTATTATTTTTTAAATTTATTTTTTTGATAGTTGGAGAAAATATCATTCAATTTTGTTGTTTATCTTAGATTTTATTCACGATCCCCTGCTCTTGTTTCTTACACATAATTTTTGAGGTGCACTGATAACGTTACGATACCAGGCCATTCTATCCAAGTTCGTGATATAAACTGAAATTAGCTAGATTCGGCTAGGTATAGATAAGAAATATCCGGTTGTTTTGTAAATCTTATTTTTTTTAAATATATTTTTTTTCTATTTCCATCATTTTACTATTAGCAAATTGATAAAATATTTCTAATGATTTAATTTAATTACAATAAATTACCGGAGATAATCATTTTTGTCAATCTGTTTTTTGGAAGAATTGAAAATTGAAATGCAATGTGTCTGTCGTTATTTACAGAACTACATAACGGAAATAAAACATTTTAAATTAAACTTTGAACGTTTACACTTGAAAGTGATGATGAAAACACCGTCGTCTTATTTAATTACTTTTTATGGATCTTTGGTTCACTTAAAGTTCACACAAAAGTAAAATATGTCCCTGACACGTTTAAGAATTAACGGGATTTAAAATCAAATTATTATATTTTTTTATCAGAAATGAGATGAAGAATAATTTTGAGAAAACTTTTTTAAGTCAATTATGCATCGTGATAATATTACTTTTACCTAAGCACCGAAAAGGAAAATCTCTCGTAATGTATTCAAAAGTTTGTTGATCATTTTTAAATCACCAATAGACACATGATTTTAGATGCAATACAATAATATATAGACTGACGTCATATATAAAATATATCATAATTGGATGTTTGTGAACCAACAATCAGTAACTGAGCATAATATGATAAATGTTAAAATAAATATAAACATCAAGTTAAATATTTGTCTACACTTTTTTACCATATTTCTCATTGTTATTAAAATAAAATGTCGACAACCATGTTAAGAAATTGACAAGTTATTATTATATTATAGCTATTGGAGAAATCGGGAAGCTTGAAAGCGGTATTTGACACTCGAAGTACATGCATAAAATATGACCATCTGAGTCTATAATAGATTGATAGACACCCACACCATACCACACAGACATATAAGATATATTTCGGTATTACGGTAAAATCATTTTGAAAATCGGTTTTGAATTAATCGTCAGTTTTATGACAAATATTTATAGAATATCGATAACAATATTATATTATTGTAACACGAGTAGTCAGACGTCACGGGTGTGTTGTACTGCGTTGACTCAAATGCATCTTCATGATAACCTTTGATTGTGAGATTTAGACTTTTGGTGGTTACTTGGGTTCAGTAACGTGTGTTACAATAACGAAATAAAACATAATGTGACGTGTCAAAGTTAAACAATAACATCAAAATTAAACAATTTTAAAGTGAAAACAAAACGGTTAATTTTCGAAGTATTTAGTTTTGTATCAGTTACACACGCAAGACGTATAATTCGTGAAGTGCACTAATATAATTTGCATTTTATACTACCACGTAGCGTATTACAGCTGAACTAATCGTGATCCATGATCGTATTATAACAAAATATATGACATTATACAAGTGTAAAATTATGGGCATACTCACCGATCACGTACGAATAGCCGTCCATCGTGAGCACACATCTCTTGGTGTTACTTGGCAGGCGAGAGATGGGAACTTGAACCATTTGGTCACGGACCCTCGGTTCGTCATTGATCAACAAGAGTGGCAGCATTTCCTCGTCGGTAATCTGCGCTGCGGCCTCGGCTCGATCGTCGACGATTTGCCAATCTCTGGCGCATTCGGCGCCGGTTTCCCACTCTATCGGAGACTCGTTGGCAATTCGCTCCTCTCCCGACCAACTGACACCGGTCGTCCTCTGCTCGCCGGTACGACTACTGACCAATCGGCTGTGATCTCCGGAGACAACATCTACTTCCGGACCGTGTGGATCGGTTCGGTCAGTGGTTGTCGGTTGTTCACCACCGCCGACGTTCTGCTTCGTTCCCGACCGGTCATCGCCGTTACTGGCCGAACGACCAACGGCACTTGTCTTACATTTTTCATTGGAAGTCTGCTCGGTCTGTGGGCGGTCTGCGCCGCCAGCCGGCTCCTCTTCCATTCGGTCCATCGAAAAGATTAAAAAAAAAAAAAAAATGCTAAACCAGCTACGACGACAGTTATATCATACGAATATACACCGTCGTTACTTTGCGATTGACGTGCGCTCAACGATATCAGAAATGTTGAATATTGTTTTCTTTTTTTTTTTTTTTTTTTAAATCTCGAAAACTTAAAAACGGTTATCCGACGAAAAATACGACTGCAATAGCTGTGAGCAGGTGGCAGAGTCGCGTGTGGTATACGGTGTGTGTCGCCGATCGAGTGTCGCGAGCGCACTGCCTGAGGCGGCGGTGGTTGCTGCTGCTGCTGGACGAAATAGGAGGCGGCGGGCGGTCCGAGTGCGCGCGCGGGCGCGGACGACGACGGCAAACGGTGACGACGAAGCGCCTCGCGCGTATTACAATATTATAACGGCACACACTTGTAATATTTCGCGATAACAATAATAAAATATAATAACGCGTAATAGACACGGACCAGGTTAGGTTATCTCATTTGTAATTCGTTTGTTTATTCGTCATCAATAAAACAATACCGAATAATAATAATAATAATAATAACCACCGCCGTAAAAAATACAATATTATCTCGAGATACGTATTGCAATAATAATGATATTACCTACCTATTAAAATATCACGCGAGAGTATTAGCATTATAATAGTTATATTATATTAATTGGTATAGTGTCCGCAGGCGTCGTCTTTGTGATTTCCCAAAAAGTATTTCGAGATTTACATGACCACCTAATAAAAATAATATATAACAATATTCGTACGTATAATAATCTCAAAAACGATCGGATTTTAATGTTAAACCCGTTTTAATAACGACTATCGTGCACCGCCTTCGAAGTGATGTGTAGGTACGTCGTTACCTATACCTACGCGTATCTGATACGGCTGCAGCTGCAAGTAGGTATATAATAATAAATAATAATATTACGCTCTAAATACATGGTGAACGTTACAATAAAAATAATATTAAAAAATTACACTGAAAATTTTAAATACCGGACACTCTCGGTTTTTAAACTTTGTCCGCTTTTAGAGGGTTCAGTTTGTAGTTTGTTACCAAAAAAACGTTCACTATGTAGAGCTGTCCGCTATTAAGAGGTGTCCGTTTGGACGAGGTTTCTCTGTACCATCAAATTATAATATCCTGAGTTTCTTGAATAATTTGGTCCGTCGCTTATTTGTTGGCGACAATAACAGTTTTACACCGCAGCAATAAAACCAATAACAACTGTTCGTGGCGGACCGATGCCGGGGCACTTGTTGATCAGGCGCGGCCGGCATGATGATGATATTATTATTATTATTATTATTTATTATTTTTGTTGTTATTATTGTATATTATGGCGGATGGGCCCAAATATATTATATTATGGTAATTATGTGATAAATAAAACAATAAATACTACTAGGACATCTTTATCCATAATATTATTGTTATTAATAATAATTACCGATATTTATTGCAATCGATATTAAAATCATTAAGTATTATCGGACAATAAAATTATACAATAATTATAAACTTTTGTTTTTATATATCATACGAAATTGAAAGTTCATACTATAATGTTTTAACTTTCAATATTTTAATTGTTATCTTTAAAGTAATAATTAGAAACGATGGTAGTGGCGAATTGTTTTTTCCTTCACATTATTGCACGTTATACGTACGTTTTTGTCGATTTCTCCATTAATAGCCTATTCCGTATGGCTCTATGCAGTAGTAAACTGGTAATGCTATTGTATACTTACTAAATTTTCGACATTATAAATTGATGACCGTGAAAATTAATCACATTCCCACGTGTATGTATTATGTTAAATACGTTTTACGATAGTCAATTTTTGTATGCCTGTAAATCGTTTTAATCTCTTTAAAAAATATTATATTTTTACCCAAGACTATAGTTGTGCGAGGTTTATTTAATTCTTACTCGCATTTACGATGATTAGTAGTTAGTAATGAAACCCATTTGAAATGTACTATTATTATTATGTTCCACGGTTGCGGTTGGTGGTCGGTGGCACTAGTGTGTAGGTACAAAGTTCTTTGAAAACGATTCCGCTGAGTGAGTGCATTAGACAACAGAGTAACAAGTGGTAATCATTTAATTTAAAAAAAAAATAAATAACGTCACGACAGCGTTTTGGTTTCCGACAGATTTCTAGTGTATAAGAAATTAATACTCATTAATTGGTAACATTGCAGGTTTGTTTTCGATTTTCATCGGATTTTAATACTCACGTTTTTTTGTAAGCGTATTGTACGCACGCTGTAATTATTGTTCGATAATAAACGGACAGCGATGTAAAATGAAGATAATTATATATTTTGCTTCTGTCGTATGATTTTTTTTTTACAACAGTAATAGGTATCCGTAATATTTGCAGTGATAGCACTTATAAATTATATTATTGTTATAATAATTTTTATTTTTAAAGATAATCCAACGAGACATTGTTATATTATAATAGTGTTAATTTATTAGAATGAATATAATATAGTTTTTGGTATAGGTTACACGTGTACCAGGTACTTATATACTTTGTACATACAAAACAAAAACACTGTGGCGAGAAAAAAGAGCTATCTCATAGGAGTTTACAAATCCAAATCTGTATCCAGTCAGCGTTTTTTTAAACTTAATAATAATATTATAACGGACCTACTGTGTAAGTTGTACTTTATATACGGCGGATCGGATAGGCAAAATAGGTACATTACAGTGTGAATTCTTCGTAAATGCTTTGTGATCCCACTGATTATATATTGACTTTTTTCAATTTCCTCGTGCGTTTGGAATACGTAATTTTTATTGTCAAATGTTAATAACTTAGTTTAGACAAATTGAAAAAAAAATATCAACTAGTCAAATCTTGTTGTCTTTGTAATCGAAGTATGGCGTCGTTCTCAAACAACCTGAAACAGTAGCGTACTTATAATAATTATATACAACACAGACATACAGTTTTAAGTAAGTATACCCTTATAGCTAAGCTAACACAGGGCAATTTATTTATCGTAAGACACTGATTGTTTCAGAAAACACAATTGTTTTTGAAAACATTTCTTTTACATGATTTTAAGCTATCACAAAACAAAATGTTTGAAAAAATTATTTTTTACTACTTTTTTAAATTACAAGACACAATTTAAAATTTTTATTTTGATACTTTCAAGCAGAAATTATTCGGGGTATTTCGATCTTTAAATATAAAATTTCGGACAAGTAAGTAGTTTATTAGGAATAACTTGAAATATACTTATAACTCATAAGCTTCTCGTCCAAACTTTGGTTTTCATTCTGTATTAAAAGGCACCAAAAAATATTCAGCTTTAGCATGAGAAGTTAAACATTCATGTTGTCATTAAAAAAGGAAAAAAATATTTTATTAAATTAATTTTTTAGAAAAATGTATGTATTATACTACAAAAGTACTCAAAATTATGTAAAAAAACCACTGTCCAAAATATGTTATTAACTTATGAAATAATGAGTATCTTACGTTAAATTAATCATACAGTATAGGGAACTCATGTGTAGCGCACTTGCTGTCTACAGTTAACATCTATAAATAAGCTATTTTTATTTTGATATCAGAGCTAGGTTATATTTTTTTTACTAGATTTTTTGTATACATTTATGCTAATACAGAAATGTAAATTATTAATATTTTATATATAATATATCTAAAGTGCACATATTCATTAGTCCAACTGCACATAGTATGTTTCCTGCTGCACAATTAATGTTTTATTGGTGCAGTAGTTGTGATGGGTACTTACAATAGAGCCTGAATGTAAGTATTATAAAATATAAACATATTATGAAACTGCATGGTTCTTTAAACTTTTTTTTAAATTGTATTTAAGTATTATACATTATTAGAGCTGCATGATAATTGCAATTTATATTTTTAACAGGCATTTCATTGCTATTCGTTTTTTTTTTAAAACGTATCTTTTTTTTTCCAAACGTGCGCAATACACACGCATACATTATTTAAAATTATTTGCACTTCTGATCGACATTTCTGCAAAATGTATAACTCGATAAAACGTGGACGGATATTTTTTTGTTTAATACCGTTCGCATACAACACGTGACTGTATATATTATACGTATAATGTAATCCATTTGTTGAACAAACACATCCTCAAATTAATTATCATAAAAATACTATGCGCGTCCAATTACTATGTTAGTATGTTATAATGGCACGAACGGCTGCACGAGGGTGTCAATTAATAATATGCCTACAACAATCGATACGTTTCGAGGGAAAATATGGCATATAAGAGTTTTTTAGTTTGAGCGAACGTAATATAATTCGATTATTGGAGATAAGTGACTTTACGTAAGTGATATTATTGTAATACGGTAAGTGAGATCGATCACGAGTTAAGAGCTCACTATTACCGATGATCGTTGTCGAATCAGAGGAGTTCAATTTTATGGGCCATAACTATAATTGGTTTCTTTTCACTTCAGAAATGTCACGTTAAATTTTTTACGTGCATATTTTTTAGTACATAACAATGGTCGATTAGGAAAACAAAGGTCGCGAGGAGAGACATGCTGCGAAGCTGTTTACACGGTAATGCGCGTTTGGATGACTATTGTACATCCACACGACAGTTTAATTAAATCACGAGGAATAGTTGCACGAATAATAGAAAAAAAAGATTAAAATTAAATACAATAAACCAGGAATAAAAGTTTTCAACACGAATTTTTATACATTTCACCGGGACAGATATATAATAAATTAACTAAGCCCATAGATAACGGCGCGTCGTATGGCGTCCCGGAAAGCGGAGACAATATTGTCGTGATGTATTGGGTTTTGAGTTGTAAATTATATGTTTTTGACATAATTAATAATATATGTATTATATAAAGCGCGTGTGGCGATAAAAACGACCGGAAATTATATGTGTGTTTTGCCCGGCATATACTGCATTTTCGCCATAAGGTATTGCGCGCTGAAAGTTACGACTGTGAAACTTTTCAGGCGTATTAAGTACCTACTACGCACAGAGGCCCGTGTGATATTATACGGTGAAAGTGTGGTTTACAATTAGTTGGATAGTTGCCATTGTCTAATTGAATAGTTTAATTTGTTTTAAATGTATAACATCCACATGCTCGGTATAAATTGTCCATCAATTACGCAGTTAAATCACCACGCGATATGTAGCTAAGTAGGTACGGAGGTAATTTATTAACACCTTAATTTACCGTCGTATTATGTGCTCTATCGACCGTCACAATACGCGTGTACACATGCGTTACCGCCACCATTGTTATTTAAATTTAAATGCTCAAACAATACCTAGGTTGTGGTGTGTGTGTGCGCGCGCGCGCGCGCGTTCGCCTATGTGGAATGTCAATAAGAACGAACAAATAATTAATATACAATTTTAAACAATTTGAAACATTAGTACTCAACAATTAAATTTCAAAAACAGATATTACAATTAACGTATATGAAATATAATAATACTATTAAGTATACAATATGATTATATTATTATAATATACGTGATAGTTATATGATTTTGAGTAAGTACTTATTATCTGCTTGAGGACTGGTTGGCTGCAAATAAAAATTAAATCTTATAATTTAGTCATCCTATTCATTGTTTATACTTAAAGAACAAGTGAATAATAATTTTTTTACTGGTTAACTTATAAAACCTATTTTTTTTTTTTTTATAACATATGCTAATTTATAGCTTTGACTACAAATACAAATGAATCATTTTTGAATTATAGTTTCAAAGATAAATTGTCATATTTTATTACCTATAGTTTATTGTTAATGGAAATATTATGCAAAACAAACAGTAAATATTCTCAATTTTATTAATAATACATTTTACCAAAGTTGTACATTTATTTATTGTTTTTATATTTAAAACGATACAAAAACAAAATAAATAAGCAAATTTAGTTTCATTTAATTATTTCGGGACGCTTTTAATAATATCACTTACTTTATTATAGTTACAATATTGTCATATATTATAATGTGCAGCTTGTATTTATTAAAAAACAGGAATATGAAATATATATTCTTTATAACTGATAAGTATAGGTCATTTGCTAATCTAGGATTTATTTCTGACCCACAAATCGTAGCTGCTTAATAGCCTATAATTTTGACTTTTTTGAACTACTGCCCAGTAGGGAGGCGACTTACTAGTTACTATTATTGAAATAAAAAACAATATGTATATTATTTAGTCTTTTCTCTAATCTCAATAAACTTATTGTCTTATTGCTAACGATAAACGGTATATTTGGAGTCAATTCATACACAAGTTAACCGTTTATGTTACCTAAATAGTAAAATAATAGATACTTAGATCACCATTTAAATAACAACGTCTTCCCTATAATTTAGAGTATTAGGTAGTGGCTCGATAGGATAGGCGTTAGGTTAGGAATCCCATGATAGTTAAACGTATGTACTCAATGTAGTTCAAACCTGATACCGCAGATAATATACATTTCGCATTTTTATTACACATTTTAACAAGCAAATCATAAGTAATTTTAACTTCTTAAAATAGTTGTGTTAACATGTATAGTTGTAACTTGTAACTAAACTTTTATTGAAGTTAATTTGAACTAAAATTAATAGTTATTTAGACTATCCTCTAGTCGTTGTAACTGAAGATAAATGTTAAAATAAATGCTTACTGTTAACTACGTAGCGTAGTCAAATCAACACTCCATGGACCCTGAGCAAAATTTAACGCTCAAATGTGTATGGAATTGACTAACTAAGAACCCAAAACAACTCCACAGTTTTATGTGTGGCAGCGATAACTTCTTAAAGGGTGGTATTATCAATGCGTTTTCTTATTTTGACTCATATATTTTGACCTACGTACCTTGGGTCGCTTAATCTTACTATACGTGATGTATTCTATATGCAGACACTAGACCGGTGTACAAGACGAATACAACCTTATGACCCCTTCAAATATCCGGGTAATAACTAATAACGTATTTTAATTTGTATATTATATCTTATAACATTCTTCTACACTTGTAAGTGTTGGGAATTTTAAAATAACACAAAATAAGTATAATTGTATACATACTATAATATAATATACAAGATGTATACAATTCAGTTTCCTTAATTTTACAAATAAAGATATCTAACAGCTCCAGAGCTACTTAATTTTTTGTTGAACTAACACAACATTCTAATCTTATAAACTGTCTAACGTCGTTTCCGTTGGCACTTAAAGTTCGCAGTTCACATTCCTTATACACATTATCTTGCTCTACCGGAAAAGCCAAATACCAACGATATACGAATAGTAAGTTACTATATTTAGTAATTTTATGTTTGACTATTTGAGTATATTTACCACGAAGAAATGTGTGCGAAAAAAATATCACTTATACAACTCTTCTAAGCAATACAATATATATGGGTACATAAATAGGTACACGTTTTTTTAGTAGTTTTTAATTAGTCATCCAACGTTGGGACAATTTCTACACGTTCATCAATATTTGTTATGACTGGAATTAAAAAAAATAGTTGAGCATAGTTAAATAAATGTAGTGTGTAAAAAAAAAACACTAGGTAAGTATAAAGTATAACAAATATGGCTTTAAAAGTTGTGATATAATTTTATAGGCAGCTAAGTCTTTGAACTATAGATATCATTCATGTTAAAATAATCTGATAAAAAATTGAACTTAACGACTTAAGTTAAAAATTTAAAAATATTATAGCATAATGAGTACATAATAATAATAATATTATAGTCTACTTTCATTGAAATATAGGAAGTATAATCAAGTGTTTTAAAGTTGCCAAGTAAATTTTAATTTTTTAGGAGATTATTTTATAAACGATATCTATACTTCAAAGATATAGCTATACCTATAAAAATATATCACAACTTTAAAAGCCGTTTTTTTTTATACTTCGTATTTTTTTTCTACACGGAGTATGGCGGAGTGTTTTGTTGGGTAAATTTTAAGTAAATATATTAACATGTCACCATTGAAACTCAGGCATAAAACCTAAAAAGAAAACCGTGAAAATATTAATTGATTTAAGAGTTTTAGCGAGCATAGAATAGTCATAAAATAAGTATAGAATAGTCTTGATTCTTGATGTATCGTAGTGATTTGCACATACAATGTTTGTAGAAAATACCTAAAATTCTAAAAATTATTAGTTTCTATATTTTTTTTTTTGTGCAATGGCTCATGTGTTATAAAAAAATATACACCATACATTTATCGATTACAATAAAAACTCCCAAACATAGAATCGTTCGCGTTATGACATGGCCGATGACGTCAGCTCTTCCCCCAGAGTACAATTTTTATTTGTTCGACAAGCGGTCTTGAATGGTTTTTTTGTCATTTCAAAAATAGCTCTCCAGTGGTATTTCTTATGCCGAAATCCAAATATGTCGTATAACCATTATTAAGTCATTCGAGAATGCGAAGAATACAAACTCTACGGACCTTAAGGTTACAGATGTAAATCGAAATTGGAAACGTTTTTACTATTCAACGCCTTATCACGTCAGCATAATATAGACTCAGAGTGTGCACAGTTGATAAAATATAGAACGAAAAAAGTTCAAATATAATTTATTTATCGCTAAACAGTGAACATATACATTTTAATATTTATTTAGGTTTATATCTAAAACTTCTAAGCAAGACAATTTAAATTAATATTAAATGCTCAAACTGTAAGTTTATGTTAACCAAATGTCCGAATTGTTTTGTACTAAACTAAAAATTTGAAAATGCTGCAAAAATGAAATTCTATTGTTAAAGAATAAGCGGTAGCCTAGTACATAATCAAATGCCTTCTCACAATTATTTTAGCTATATACCGTATTGCATATTATACATTATTGGTTTCAATTTAAAAGGTCAATTTTAAATTACAAATTAACAACAGATATGAATATTTTTTTAAATGCTAGACAATATTTTAGAGTAATATGTTATGGTACTGCAGAATTAAATTTAATAATTTTTTGAAAGTGTTTTATTTATTTTTTCTTAGTTAACGTTCCTAGCGCTTTAAAATTAATGAAATAATTCACTAATATTTACATTGAAACTAAGCAACAGGTAGGTATTTCGTGTCCGTGTTGCACTGCGAACGTTTCAACTAAATTAACTACAGTAAGTCCTATGGTAAACATTGTGTGCAATTAATTTAATTATTATTCAAAAAACTCTATGTCGTTCAAAACTGACTGAAATAAAGCTTACAAAAAATATATATTTTCAAAGTTACTAAAAAGGAGAAAAAAAATTTACATTTGGAATATTTTATAGTGTAAGGTTGTTATTATGGGTGTACAAATATTTATCGAGGAAATACGTTTTGGACCGAAATTTTGTTTGCATCTAAATATTATGTAATATTGTCATTCCAGGAACATGAACAGTATAAACTAAAAATTAATAAGTTTATAGTATGGATTTAAATATATGAAAGTCCGTAATTATCACAATATATATTTACTAATTTTAACTACAGGACACTAAACAAGGGCTTAATACACTTGTGTAGGTCAGAAAAATTGATAAAAATCATGTGTAAAGACATGGACAAATATTATATAATGTAATTTATAAAAAAATACAAAGTATTGAAGGCCCTAACTTTAAAATCAATTATGTACAAGAGAACGGTACCTACATAAAAAGAAAATCTTTTCTATACAAACAATAATATACAAAACGTACTCATAGAATATTATATTTTTTAACGAGAAAAACTAGAATCTTAAACCTAACTATAATAATATCTACATGAAAATATGAATATAAAAACTGTTATAATAAAATAATCATATTGCTGCACAGCAACTATTCTCTCAATAATAACACAAATACGAATAATACCTACGGGAATTATTATTTTTATTTTACAAATATTATATAATAGAGTTCTTTGACAGAGCGACTATAATAGCTGTTTTTAAAAATATAGTAACGTTAGGTACGCTTAAGTTTAAAATAATAACGGAAAAAATATATTTCGTTATCTTTAATGGTTATCTTTTATTCTCTATTGACTATTATAGTAACAAAATAAAAATAAAATGATTGAGTTCCTACATGATTGCATTTTTTTGGTGCCTGGTGGATGTTTTTGATGCAATAAAACAAAGGAAACTTAATTGAAAAATATGCACCTTAAGAAGTATAGTAATAAAACAATTTCATCGATTATCTAATGATCAATCGTGGTAGACTGAAGAATTTACGGAATAGTTGGGCTAAAATATTTCAACCCTTATCATATAAAATATTATTATCATAGTGCATTCGTAATCAATTCTCAAGTCCGACTACTTTATTTCTCGTTGTGATTTTTATGTTTTTATCGATATTTCTATATATGAAATACATTTTTACTGATAAGAATTATTTTCTATTATTTTTAAAATAATTTTGGTTTTAAAATTTGAATAACATATTATAGTTTATGATAATGATAAACATAGTCACTGTAATAATATTTCTAATATTCTAATGTACGAAGTTTAATATTATTATATAATATGCAACAGTACTAACAGTCTGATCCAGAGGCGGATCCAGAAATATTTTACGGAGGGGGGCGAAAAATTGTCCTTAAAATCAGATCCTCCAAGGCTCCAGCAAAAACCGTTTTATTACACAACGTATACTTATAGACACAGAGTACGTCTAGTATAATATTATACAAGATATTATGCGCAGCGTACATTATATTTCACGCTAGATAATGCAATGTCGATTGCCGAATGCACAAAAATATCACTTTTCACAAATGGAATGATGTGCGATGGCCGACGGTCGGTTTTCAATAATATTATTAATTATATTTTTGTGATGTTTTTTTCCCATGAAATGACAACGGTAAGGAATGTCGACGACGGCAAGTCATACCGATAATTTTATTTATTTATAATGCCATAATGGTACAATAATAATGAATAATATTTGATATTTGGTTTCGGGTAAAATAATAGTAGTTTCGCGTAATAGTTATCGACGAAGACAATCTAATTGTCACTCGCACACAATACATATAAAATTATATTATTTTATTTTTTGTAAATTTATATTTTATAATACTGTATTTTGTAGCTGTAATGAACCACGAAAATAATCAAAAACCCAATATATTATATAAATATCACAAACCTATTTTAGGGATTTTTTTTTTTTTGGGGGGGGGGGGCGTACGCACCCTTCGCCCCCTTGGATCCGCGCCTGGTCTGATCCCAGGTATGTAGCGATAGAGTAAAAATTGTAACGTCCAAACCGATACTAACACCAAATGAATAGGCTTATTAATTTCATTAACAAGTCACAGCTGAATAGTTTTAAATGGTAGCGATAATTTTAATAAAACACATGAAAACATTAGATGTGGAGATTGTTATCTGGGCTTCGGTGATAGGTTTGAAAATAAATGTTTTCATTATTATATTGTATTAGGAACCCATAACAATATTTTTAGATCGGTTAAAAAACTCTGATTCAAATGTGTGCGTTATCGTTAATATTATATTTAATTTTGAATAAATCTGAAATTAGTTGTACTTACAAAGTAACAATTTAAAATTGTTATGTATTTTCCATTTTTTTTTTTTTTTTGATTTTTGTAAAGGAGACTCGCTCACCTCACGTCAGCCGCCCAAATACAACACATATAATATTATACAACATACATGTAATATTATTATAACAAAATGTGTTTTATACAGCGCCCGGCGATCGGCATTCTCCTCGGCGAACCACGTGAATATAGTAACCGATCGTCAGTCGATAGAACTAAACACACCTAGATAATGTTATGTATTATGTGGGCTCGTGTATGCGCGTATATAGGTGTGCCCAAGTAGAATTTAAAAGGTCTGGCAAATCTTTCCCAAGACTGCCTGCACCAATCGGTCTTACATTGTGTAGTAATGCCACGCTGGCATTTTTGTGCATGGACTGCGATATACATATACGTGTGTATTATACACGTACATACACCGTGTAATGTATACAAATGTATAATATGTATGTATACACAATGATAATGCACCACATATATTGTGAGGGGTCACAACCCCCCCACTCATCCCTTCTCCCCGGACCACTCATCCCACCTTGTTCAGGCACACCCTCGAAACTCGTTTTTCTACTACCGTGTTACAGGGTGATTCATCCAACCTGCTCGCCCCATTTTTTCATATTTAAGAGCTACACGCTACACGGACGTTTGTTTTGCAGCAGATCACGTTTAGCTTCGTTAGTTTTAAAATTATAGTAAATCGACCCCTTATTATAAAACTTGATTGTAAGAAAATTATATCTGTGTTTGTATGACGTGCGGGTTTTAATTTTTTAGCAAGTTTTGCGTATACAACAGTAAAACAAAAATACTCATAACCCAATTTAAAACTTGAATTATCGTAAAAATCCCTCGTACAAGCACAGATAATGTTCTTACTACTAAGTATCACGATATTTTGATTCACTCTAATTTTTAAACCAACGAAGATAAACGTGATCTGCTGAGCGTAAATTTGCTGTGTCACGCACTCGTAAGACGGAGACAACAAATGTTCGTGTTCCGAATTTGAAAATATTTAAATAATTTACTCTTCCAAGATCATATTTTCAAATTCTTGAGATTATATTTTTTTACTATTTTAAGAGTGTCCTGTGGTGAAAATATCAAAATCAAATATCAAGCGAGTAATTTTTGAGTTATTTAACTGGGTTGTACCATGGATAAATGTATGTCGACGATAATGGATTTAGAACATATGGGTGCTATGATGATTTGAACACTTTAGTGATCAATATTAACCTATCAACGTTTATAATAATTTGTAAAAATAGAACAAGTATTATAAATACTACATCCAATACTAAATCTATTTTATATGTTTTTTTATTGATCATGAAACCTGGCAACTATAGCCATTAGCTGTTTGTTTTTTGTTTATAGGGGAGGAATTATTGTAGGTTGGTAAACACGTGTGTTTTGGTTTAGCAGATTTTTTTAGTGGGAACCCGTAGGTATCTGTCATGCCCGGGGGGGGGACTTGTTCTCCGTGACTTGTCCGAAGAAAAATGCTACCCGTGGCCAAGGAATCAAACTCGGAAACTCGGGTCGGCTGCAACGCAGCCGACGCCTTAGTCCGCTCGGCCACTCCGTTCCCCTTTATATGTTTGTAAGACCATTTTCAAGGACTTTATTTTATAATATTTATAAGAATAAAATAATTAAAAAAATAAATGTAATAAATGAGAGACAACTCGTTGAAATTTTGACTTTGGTACATCAAAAATTTAAAAAAAAAATAATTCATTAAATAATTTAGAGTGAAAAAGAGATGTTCTCGTTTTAAAAACAAAAGTTTCCATCACCACTACTTAACGAGAAATCGCTCATCACCTACTCCTTGAATAGTTCCTAATATAAAACCTCTAGAATTTTAAAATGACGCCTTGAAGTATGTGTAATATTTCAAAATTCCAAAGAGCAGAATTCATTATTAATGGGAAAATGGAACCGAGCACGCTTGGTAAATCACACTGTATAATATATATATATGCGGTATAGAACATATATAATGTTATGATATTATACAAATCTTTACACTTACATGTTATTATATTATTTTTTATACCCGAGCTGCGTTCGACTCCAGTGGATCCGTTGAACGAAATGCTTTCGGTTTCGACCTGATCGCTCGTGGGACCGAGTCCAACATTTAACGTGATACCGGAAACCCGTTCGTGCGTTTAAGACCCACAACAACACTATACTGCACTGCGTCGTTGTCTGGCTCTCGATGACCTGTCTATACTTATGCTGCCAATAATGTACGTGTTCTATAAACAACTCGGCAATGTGGCACTGATTACGGACGGTCGGGGTCACGACGAACAATACAAAAAAAAAAAAATAGATAATAGATATAATATATTTTAAGTCTAGGGTTGGAATGTTTATGCGCTCCAAAATGAATAAATATGCACTTTCGCACTAAAAAATAGTTGAGTATAAAAAATGAGAAATATGCATTAAACATTTTAGATTCTGAGTGGAACGATGAATGTATTGATTTTACAATGATGTGTGTTTTTTTATTTTTGTGTCTGTCATCACGGTTTGGGGCAGTAAAACTGCTTCGATATTCTTCAACAGTACCTTGTTTGATGGGAAAGTGAATCTAGTTGGTGCATTCGGGAGGTCAAAATTTGAAATTTCCAATAGTTTTCAAAAGCGCCGTGAAAAACAAAAGAAAAATTAAGGAAAAAAGGGGATTTTTACGCAAAAGTTGTTTTCAAGAAAATCGATTTTGGTTTTTGGTGTAACTTTAAAACAAATAACCGTAGATACATGAAATTTCCACTGGTTGTTTATATTTCCATTTTCTATACATAATACAATTTTCAAAATAGTTTGATTTGTTTTGAACTGTTTAGGGACATTTTCAGTTTCCAATTTTATTAGTTTTTTTTTCTATGAATGTCAATAAAACTTTATTTGTTGAGTAAAAATACTTGAAAATTTAATACATGGCTCCTACTATATTTTTACAATGACATTTGAAAAATATTAAAAATCCTTAATCACAGTTTTTTTTTATTAGCATTTAAAGTTCAAAAATTGACAAAATTTGTAAAAATCACGAGAATTAGCAAATTATTTTGAGTTAAGAATTCAAAAAAAATTTTCCAAGATCTAAGAATCTAAGATTTGAAAATGTATTACAAGATTCCACATAATATTGTCTACCTTTATTAAAAAAAAAAATGTCTACAAGAAAGTCAAATTAAATTTTTATGAGCTTTTGAAATTCATATTTTTATAACATTTGATATTCACTCGATTTCTTACGTAACGATTTTCTTATTTTATTGTAATTAAAAAACGAATGATATTAGATACTTAAAAATTTGACTAAATGTTTATATTGGCATTTTCTATATGCGATTAAATTTTGAAAATAATTTGACTCTTTTTGAGCTGTTTACGGACATGGTCAGTTTTCAGTTCTAGATTCTGAGTGAAACGATGAATGTATATTGATTTTACAATGATGTGTGTTTTATTTTTATTTTTTATTTTTAAATATCAATAAAGTTTTATCTATTGGGCCAAAAAGTGTAAAAAATTAATACAAGGCTCCTAATACATTGTTACAATAGCAGTTGAAAAATATTAAAAATACATAGGCACAATTATTTTTTATAAGCATTTGAAGTTGATATTTTGATAAAATTTATCAAATTTAAAATTGAATAAGTATTTTGTAGTTAAAAATTTATAAAATGTTCAACTTTTATATCTAAGCATTGAAAATTTAAAACAAGATTCCACGTAAATATTTAATTCTGTAACCAAAAATTCTAAGAAATACATGAGCACAGTTTATTTTTATAGTAATTTTAAGTTCAAATTTGGACGAAATTACATATTAAAAAACCTGGAATAACTATTTTAGTTATTTTGTTGTGATTGTATAATATTATTTGTGGGTACTTGAAACTTCTAAAGTATACTATTATATATCTATGATAGTATCACGGTTTGTTGTTGATGTATAACGCGTTATAAGTACCTAATAGATATTATGATATGATTAATTTGAAATTTATTATAGGTACCTATTATAGATCAATTTTTTTTAAATACTAAATACTATAATATAATATTATGTCTTATACCTAGACTGACATACCGTCTCCGCTCAGAATCGTTTTTCTTATAAAATGATAATATATCATTGAATTCAAATTTAATACCATCCATTATACAGTGACCCACTTGTTATCTACTGTACAGCAGAGCGACACCACTTACCCACCTTTTTATATTTTAATTATTTAATAGAAATTAAAAAAGGTGTTTAGAAAATATAAACTATTATTATTTACAGTTAAAATAACATACACCTAGATTTCTTAATCATGAGAGTTGTATATAGTTTGTTTTAACTGTACATCTGTTCAGTTGTATCTATATACATATCTGAATAGCAGCATAGAATTTCCGACAGTAAATAAGCGATAATTTCTATACAATCTATATTATAAAATACATATTTTTAAACTTAGCTTCAGTTTTAGTTAACCATATATATTTTTTTATGTTCTAGAAAAACCAAAGTATGCACTTTAATGCTAATTGTTGGAAAATCTGCAAAATAAAATTTTAATATATGAACTTAGACATCATTAAATAAATGTATATCTAAGAATACGACGGCTTGAAAAAACATGTAAAATATCTTAACCGTATTTATATCAGTAATAACACAATACAATTAATGGAGATTTGTTTTGATATAAAACAATAATAATGCAATATTAGTAAACCTCCTCCCCAATGAAGTAAATAAAAATATTTGGTCAGTTGTTTTTGATAATAAAAAATAAGCTATTAATTAGCATGATTATATTAATTTTTTACATATTACCTACTTATAATTATTTATTAGTATTATGACTTTCATATACAATGCACATAGGTAGAAAATATTAAAATATGTTTCAATTTTACTGATGCATAATACCATTGAGTATAGGTAGTACTATCTATACTAGTATATACTCAATGATAATACCTATTTATACATATTAAAAAACAATAAATCTCATGTTATTTACATGTCTATAGTACAAAAATACCTCACACAATCACACTGCTTATCTATAATATTTAAATGCTACCACCAAATGTTTTTTGTTTCCAAAAATAAAATATTCTTCAAGATTAAAACCTTCATTTTTATTTTTTCTTTCGTACTTTTATAAAAATGTATTTTATTTTAAAGTAATTAATTTTAATTTATGATGTTTTTCAGTGCACTTTCGAAACGGAAATGGAAGGAAAATCCTTCTCGGGGATTCGGCCAATGAAGACAAAAAAATATGGATTACACTAGTATGGTGAAAAACCTAAATTACAATTTCTATCTTTACTAGAAAAAAAACTATAAATTTCATTTTATTACTATTTGAAGTTCACATTTCGTATACGGTTGTACATAACTTCTTATCCATCGACCAATGGTTTCAATAGGATACCTTTCCCCAGAAGAAACTATTTATTTTTTGTGTAAAGTTTTGTAAAACAACTTTTCGGTGTATAGGTAATAAACTAGTATATATATTTATAATTTATGATACTTACACGTGCGTTTAACCCCTTGAAATTTAAACAAAAAAAACATTTTTAATATTCAATAGAATAAATGCATTTATTGGTTGTTTCCGGTAAAAACATAATCTAAATAACACTATAAAAAATATTAAAAAACAACATCTTAAAAAAATTGTTATTTCACATATTAATTTTAATACTCTTAAATTATAGCAGCAGAAAAAAACGCTTCAACTGTGAAAAACAATTTAAAAAAATGTTCTGGTTTAAATATTAGATTTTTCTGATATTAACTCGCCTCGAAGATGGCCAACCATAATTATTTTTCAAGCTATATCGATTAATTTTCTAAAACTTGGCGATTGGAAAATGGCTTATATATATATATATATATTTTAATAATACGATGAAAATGTATTCATAATAATATTATATAGTATATTTTTTATTTTATAGTTTTTTTTCTTTTCAATGAATACTTCATTTTTTCTTGTCATAGTAAAAAAAAAAGTACAGTACAGTTTAGTTTATTACGACAGTTTATTTTCATTGGCTGATTTCTGATGTTTAAATAATTAATAATATTATGATTTCTTCTATAAGATACAACTAACTTTGTTTTTTTTACTTGAATTTAAAAATACAAAACTTAATTTAAATAGAATATATTTCAACATGATAGAGATCACTTGTTTATTGTTTTTTGCTTCAATCTCTTTTTAGGTCAAGCTTAAAAAAATAACAAGCTGTAACAGGTAGTATTATATTATATTCTTATGGAAATTAACATCGAAATTAACTGCAATAAAATCAAACAAAGCTCACTATTAGTACCTATCTAGAATTTAAAAAAGTTAACTATATTATGCTATTAATTTAATTTTGTCTGGTTCACCAAAATATTAAATATTAGTGAGTGATAATAATGGTATTATACAAGAGATCTGTGTTTGAAATTATAACATTTATTAAATTTTTTTTATTTTTTATCAAAACATTTAATACAAAAAAGTAATAAAAAATGTTAATACCTACTCCCTACAAGCAATGCTTATGATAGTAGTCGAGAGCCTAATATTTTTACCAGTTAATTAATTTAATTCAATTAATAATTAAAATTAAATGGTACCTATAATACTAATTATATAATGCATATAATATGATATATATATATCCAATGCATATATTTATATTTATATATTAACACGTTGGTGGATATTCATCACTATTATAGAAGTCATAATAAAACAAGTAGAAATATGACTATGACTGATAGAACAGTTATATATTTAAAAGTCATAAAATTGTATAGGTAACTGCTGGAACAGTTGCGTTTCTTATGGCTTCACCGCATTGGAATTTATCCAGTGTCCTATTGTGACTACACTAATATTTGGGGAGAGGGGAAAAAATCAAAAAGGTAGGTATTATAAAAATTTCCAATAACTCTATAGACATACAATCAGAATGACTCCAAAATTACAGTCATGTGCCGTCAACGTATTAATTGTTGAAGATTGACTACTATGGTAATGGAAAATTTTTGATTTTCAGAAAATACGATAAAGCAATAATTTGTATTACGTGCTCTCTGAAATAATTGACCATATAAATTAGCCACTCAACAAGGTTGCTGTAGACACAACTGTGGACTTTATTTGATCCGTGAACTCATGAGTCGTGGGGTGAACATAAAAGGCCTATTTCCGAAAACCGTTTAGGACGGGTGAATATAATATAATATAAATATGTATGTGTCTGTACACAGGACCCAACTGTAGATAATATCACGTACTCGGGCACACGTGGATTTAAATGATAATTCGCATAGTCGTTGCCAACGGTACTCGTTTTGACTGTAATACGGTCCACACGTTATTGTAATTTTATTTAAGACACATAATAATATATAAAAGAGTAAGAGAACCGATAATAATATGATACCGGTAACGGATTTAAAATTTAAATATTATTATAATTTTTAAATCTTTTCACAAACACGCGCACCGCGAGTGCACTTTACAATAATTAGAAGACATGAAAAAAAACCGAATTGATGTTAAGACGGCGGTTTTGTGCATTTGACGTTGGACAGACAATTCTCGTCAAATATCATGTACCAAACGAGAATAATGTACTGGAAATTGCGAGTGGCCGCCGACGGTCTCCACCGTAGTTCATAATACATGAAGGTAGGTACCTACGTCACAGTATTTCACCACTATATTTACACGACAAGGCTTGAACGTGATTAGCTGCCGTCCAATCCCGAAATCACCCTGCGTTCACTTATTAGCGTACGCCGAATTTCCAAAGAATAATTTATAATAATAATTTAGGTATATGAATATG
This sequence comes from Acyrthosiphon pisum, assembly GCF_005508785.2. Taxonomy (NCBI): domain Eukaryota; kingdom Metazoa; phylum Arthropoda; class Insecta; order Hemiptera; family Aphididae; genus Acyrthosiphon; species Acyrthosiphon pisum. The sequence continues at coordinate 51,622,940 of NC_042493.1, forward strand.
GTGTTACCGAGGTTGGCGTTTCGCAGTCGCGGACAAAGTAGGTAATGAAATCCATGCGAGTTGTGGACGTGACCCACAACATAAGGTGACATTCGACACAAATATCATTATAATTTACATTCGCTGATTTTTCACAACTTATGTGACAAACTACCAATCTGAGTTCTTATAAATATTATTGTACTGCAGTGGTAAACTTCGGTGTTTATACAAAGATAATTATATAATTAAGTAAAAAAAATTCAAATCCAGGAAATAATACTTTTACTCAAATAATAATTTAAGTTATGTGGCTAATACGTTTCTTGGAAAATTTGTCTGATCAATTTTTGGTATAACACGGTACCTATAAAACAATAATTGGGTAAGTAGTCTTTGAAATTTGAACTAATCGGTTTTGTTTCTACTGAATTGGCAGTTTTTATTAAAATCATTATTTTTATTTTTTCTAAATTATAGATTAAGTTAAAAACAAGTTCCAAAATTGAAATATGCATTAAAAATATGAAATATGATTTTATACAGTAAGATCTATCACTAAAACTATGCAAATAGATACGAATCCAAGCACTAGATATGAGTATTTTGTTTTTATTTTACAATAAGATGTTAATACTCTAAAACCTGTCTATATCTATGGATATCTACAGACATGGAGTATATTATATTATAACAGAAGCTTGCAAAATGTATCTTAAATATTTTGGTATTTTAAGAGTTTAAGGAAGCACTTTTTGGTTTAAGGTATTTGTGTGAATGACACAATCTATCATCAGACTACCATATGGTATTGACGGACATTATTATAGTATATACTTATTTACAATTCAAATTAACATCACAAGATTTGGTTCTTTTGGGAACTTGAGATTTTTTGTGTTTGCTTAGAAGTCTGGTCTCGAATGACTGTCCACTGTGGTGTATGGTAATATATTATAATGGTTTTTTTTCTTGTTCGTTTATGTATCTATCACAATAAAATTTTTTTATCTATTTGATGTCCCGTGTTTGTATACAATGCATATTATTATATTATTATATTGAATGAAACAATATAAATTATATCAAGAAGAGCAAAGTGGTTCTCATAGTATTTCCTCGAAATTTTGCAATTTCACAAAAATATTCTCAAGCTGAATTCGATGTTATGAGAAATAATGTGTACGTAACTAATATCGGAAAAAGTAACGTTGACGTGCCGTATCTTATTAATAATTGTTTATTCTATTTTTGCGTAGCACTCGATATTCTGTCGTGTTTTATTTTCTCATTTTATATTTTTTGAATCATAATTGATATAGAATATCGAACAATGGCGATGTGCCTCCGAGTGACGTTAATACCACTTCAGCCGTCTAAAGACAACCAGACATATTATGATGTCAATAACATTGTTATGTTTGGGATTTCATGTAAGCAACAATCAACAACTTAGGGTATAATATAATATTGTACCGTATTTTTATTGATATTCTGCGTATTACCGTAACCTACGTATATTTCCCGAATATGCGTCTTCTTTTAATCATTACTATAATATACACTTTACGTTTTCAGAGGAGGACGTGGGCGAGCTTTGAACGGAACATGTTTAGACAAACATAGGTAGGTACGCTGTAATAATATTTATGTATGCGATTTGTATTTTCTGTTCAGTTTTATATATTTTGTCGTTTGGCTGTTTTCAATAAACAAATAAATGCACATAATAATATCGAGGGATCTCGTCCGTATTTGTTCGACCCTTTTCCCGATAAGTTTAGTTTTATTATTCATAAGCCATAGGAATATTACACACACACACACACACACACACACACACACACACACATATAATGTGAGTACTCATACGTCATGTCGTGATTCACATTACTATGCGCCTTTTATGCACATTATTCGTATGTGAGAATACAACTGGATACAACTAACGCATCTAAAGAACGAACTATAATATATGAAATAGTTTCCTCTTTTTATCTCTACATAATATCTATGATTAAACCTTGAGTTTCGTGAGTGTATGAGATCTCTGCCCAAGTGCTGTATTAACGGTTCGCTCAGAGGCGGACTTACAATTTTTCCGCCCCTAGGCATTACAACACTAACGCCCCGTACATTGGCGTGCTCACATGGGAGGGAGGGGAGTGATACCTCATGAACTAAAACAAAACTATAAAAATTGTACTTAGGTATTTTTATATTTATACATACCAACTAAACAAATAAATATTGATACAATTTGCATAGGTACATTTTTACACTTGTACAATAATTAAATCATTTAGCGCCTTGATTTATCTGAGCACTCTAATCTCTATAATCTTAATCGATTAGAACATTTTTGAGCAGTATGCAGTATGCACTATACAGGAGACGGGCGACAGTACCAGCGTCGCGCATGATATTTATTATTATTAATTACTTTATCAAGACACCTGATTTCCAGAATTAATTTCAGTATTCTAATAATGTGGCGCTGGGTGCGGGTTGAGGCGGGTCATTCCACTAAGCACTGTGCGAGCTGTCCCCCCCCCCCTAGCTAGTAGAGCGGCTATATACAATGTAGTAACGTACTCGGCGGCTCGAGGCAGTATATTTTACCGCCTTGGCTGGCGTTTTGCGCATGCGCCATTCACAATATTGTACGTGTTTACGCCGCACACCCGTATACCATCACCCATGCATTAACATAGGCAACGCCGGCAAATGCCTCGTCGAGTGTCGATGTCGAAGCTCTAGCGGTGGCGGAGCGCGCTGGTCGCAGGATTAAACTCAAACGGCAAGGTTATTATAGCTTATAAATTAAAACGTTACTGCGACGTGACTACGTGAGCCATTCTCCAGTTTCATGCAAGTTGTATACGAAAGAAAATTAATATAAAATATAAATTTAGGTAAATAGAATTATTAAATTATGAAAAACTAAAAAGTAAAAATTAACTAAAAAATTGCGCCTTCAAAAATATTGCACCCTAGGCCAGTGCCTTGGTGGCCTATGTGTAAATCCGCCCCTGGGTTCGCTACAAAATTAATCTTAATATGTGAACTTTATATGTGACTGGCGTCGTTAGAGCTGCAAAACGTACCACATAAAATTGTCTCTATGACGTTCACAATGACCACGTTCAAGGTCTGAGTACATCGAAAACGTACGAAAATTGAAAAAATAACACTCGTTCTCGGCGAATGCACGTAATGACGAAACGTGAGCTCGCAAGCGATTTGACAAATTTTATTAGAAAACAGTGCGCCATCTTATATTATGTATATTGTATACATGCGTCATCTTTTCGCCTTTTTTAACGTCGGTAAAATAATAATAAATTAACAGTGCCATACTGTTCGTCTTGCATCACTTTTCAATACTCGCTTACGGTAGGTATATATTATTTATTAAATGCCTTCAGGCAGAAATCGAACACGAAACTATCACAACAATATAGTATAAGTGAAAGTAATATAATATTTGAATTACATAACGATATGCAAAGGCAGGCAGATATATGATTTTTTGATGTAAGGTAGTATGAAATATTATATAAATTATTAAACTTTTTGTGGCTCATTTCACATATTATTATAATTATAACAATAAAAATAAACGTAATAAGCTATAGGTAGGTAGTAAAATTGAATTTTTTTTTAAATTTAAAATTATAAAATCTTATTTTCTTTTTTTAAGGCAAAGTTTTCAATAACCTCATAATGTGTACTTATTTCTATTTCTTTAACTTTGGTCTTAAAGGTTAATTGGGAGAAACAAGCAAAATTATACGCATGGGTGGTGAAGGGGTTATACATGGGGCATGAAATTATTTTAATAAATGTCTTTTAAAACAATAAGAACAGATTTTGTCACTAAAATAAGCTGCCAAGTTGAGACGAAAAACAGGAAAAAACTACAGAAGTTTTGGTGTACCTAGTAATAACAACTGTTATTACAATATTATTTTTTCTTCTGATTCTTATCCATTTTATTAAGTACCCAAGACAATGATGTAGCTATATTGCCTATCTAAGATGCCGTGTTATCATAATTGTATCAATATTTTAAAAAAAATTTTAAAAATACCATTATATTAATGAAATAGGTACTTTCCAGAAGATTGGACCCTATAATGGTAGTAAATCAATGACAAAACGCCCATTTTTTTTTCCAAATAAATTAGAATAATATGTATTACGAATAGTAGAATGCTCTACTTCGGAGTCGGGAGTTTTATTTAATTGGTGTATAGAAATAGATATATGTAACAAAAAAAGTATCAACGCAATATATATTTATACTTTCAACTGTTATGTAGTACAAAACAAATTATTTAAGAAAAATTTAATTTTAATTTTAAAAAAATATCATAATAATAACAGTTTCTCAATAATTTGTCTATTGTAAGGATCGAAATTCGGGTAGTTTCTGATCACGTGACGTATTTGCAGCATCAACTACTGTCAAGTTAGTTGTAAATTACCGTTATTCGTCAGTGTAAATTCAATCTCATATAGTTTAATAATATTATACACAATACACAGCTCGACTACAGGACATCAGATGAAAAAAAATGAAACATCGCACTATTTCAATGAGCAAATATGACTTTACTGGAAAAACGATATGATTCCATAAATACTTTTATTTCAAAAATGTTTTTTTTTATTATTCAAGAGAGGAAAACAGTTTTCAAGTCATAAATGGCACTAGTATTTGACATGATGAAAAAATAAATTTCAAACTTAAGCAGAAATGTATTACAGTTTTTCAAATAAAAATCCGATATAACCTGTAAAAGTCTTTCTATTTTCAATTAAAAATAATAAATTCAAGGAGGTGGAAACAACTTTTTTTCTAAAATGTTATCGAATACAGTTATTAAAAATTAATGCGTGAAATAAAATTAAAATGTTGTAGGTAACTATAAATCATACAACTCTATAATGGTAAAATATTATAATAGTTTTTAGATGTAATTCGTGATTTTTATCTTAAAACGTTTAATAACTTTTAAATATATTATTATTCCTATCGGTTATGGGTTAAATGTTATATAAATGCATTATTTAAAAATATAGACCTAAACAAATGTAAAATGTAGGTAAGCAAAATATAATAAGCTATATAGTTGAATTCAAAAAGATTAAAATATTTTTAAGTATAACCATATAATAATTATTACTAATTAGAATCACATTATATTACGAAGAAAATAATATTAATTATACTACCAAATTTGGTATGTTCAGTGAACATTGTTCACCAATCACAATATCCACTCTGGGACATAATTTCTTAAAAAGAACGTAATAAGTTGTGCTGGGGTCTACTTTCACAATCCAGTTAATGTAAAAAATATTTAATTAATATTTCAAAGACAATTCATCTTTATGGAGATTTATTTACAATTTACAAACTATGGCTAAATTATACTTAAATAATAATGGAAATAGCATTGGTAAGTGGTACCATTTGTGATGACAGATGAAAGTTACGTTGACTGGCAAGACCGACATATAATACATTCTATTCACGTGTAATACAGGTAAAAACTTAAAAATCTTAACATTTTCGAAAGCTGTCGAGTGTTGAAAATAACATTCTATGAATGGCAATTTCACGAAATGTATGTAGGAAACATAAATAATAAAAGTAATTTTCTTGTTATGTATGTGTCTAGCTAGAATTGTAATTTATGTACTTAGGTACGTGTAGAAGTTTTTGTGTGCAATTTTCAAGAATTATTTATTTGACAAAATACGCAATCAGTTGAAAGAGTTCATGTCATATTTGCTTAAGATATGTGTATTTTTGCTATAGAATTTTTTAGACAGCCTACGAGTCATGTTTGCTCGTGGATTGGAGAGGAACCGTTTCTCAGTGATTTGTATTGTAAATTTATGAAATTTATATAACATATATTATAAAGCCTGGTATCTACCTATATTATGTATTGAACAACATGCTCCATAATGACGTAGTTAACTCAAGTACATAATAAAAATCAATTATGAGACCTGAACATTATTATTTTCAATTTGAAACATTCAAATCACGCAGTTTAAACTAAATTTTTTTAATAAAGTGTACCTAGAAGTTTTGTTCTAAAATATTTTCTTGTATGAAAACTCGAAAATTATGCAGCTTAAAATATGGATATATCTCCTCACAAAAAAAAACGATCAATGTTTTTAATAGGTCATTATGAGTTAGTAAAATATGTTTGTGTTTAAACTCTAAAATTAAAATAAACTAAAATATCGTTTGTATATCTCAATGTTTATATATTTTTATGTCAACAAAATGATTTATTTTATTTATTATTATTTATTACCAAACACTTATGTTTACAAACTATTCAACTTTTATCAAATCATTTATATTTTATCCACGGTTTTTATAAAATTCATATATGATTAAATAAATATTATATTCAAATACATCGTTTCAACTTTAGGATTGGTTATATCACATTTTACAAATTAAATCGGTAAAACACGATGAGCAAATAAATGGCAACAATGTCCAGATATTCTAATTTTTCGTGATAAAAGCTTAAATAATTAATGTAAATATTTTGAAAATTTCATTGTGTATAGTAATTATTAATTTTACACGTAATGGTGATAATCTTCAAGTCTCTGTCAATAATATTATTTGGATTACAACAAAATAGCTAAAAATATTGTAGGAAAGAATGTTATTTTTCATTTAAATGTCCAATTTCTTCAACAATAATTAATATTCATACGTCTATAAAAAAAAATGTATTAATGTATTTTTAAAATGTTCAGGTTGCCGTTTGACCAACTCATGAGAAAGCTTGTATTAAGTGTGTTCAAAGCTTGACTATATGAATTTGAGAACTTATACATTTTTAATCACTAACTAATTTGCATGACGTGTTCATGACCAGACACCCCTAGTTTGAAAGATATTCATATTTCTGGTTTATATAACTATAATATGTTAGTTTATTATAAGGCCAAACATAAAAAAGGTGGCCACTGGGTACTGCTCTGCTGTACAGTAGTAGTAATGGATATGTTATATTTAAATACAATGGATAAACCATTGCATACGAAAAACGATTCTGAGCGGTTAGCGTAGTCCTTATAATATTATTATTTTTTATTCGTTGCTATAGTGATAAACAATGCGTTAGAAATTAAAATTCAATTTTTGTCGGTAGATTTTCTCGACGCTTTCTAAAACTATTTAGAATTTTCAATTTTGACCTCCCAAATGTACCAACTAGATTCACTTTTCTATCAGAAAAGATGCTGATAATTTCATACACATGGTAAAATTTTGAAAATATTTTGACTCATTTTGAATTATTCATACATTTAAAATTTGAATTTTTTGTAGTTTTTTATTCTATAAATCAAATTGTTTATAAGTATTTAAAATTCAAATATTGGAAAAATTTATCAAAATCTCGACAATTTTCAAATTGTTTTGTAGTTAAAAAATTATAAAATGTTCAATTTTTGGTAAGATTTTTGAATTTTATATAAAGATTCTCATAAATAGTACATAACAGTATATGTACATAGTGTTATCGAAAAAAATAAAACTATATAACACAGTCACTTTTTACAGACATTTGAAGTTAGTATTCTGTCGAAATAACATACAAAACCCCAGGGAAACAATTTTAGTTAATTTGTTGTAATTTAAATCATTATATGTAGATAATTTAGACTTTTAGTGTAGGTACATAATTATATTGTATACAGTATTAGACACACAATGACATTTTCAAATGGAATTTTTTGTGGCAAAAATAAATTTAACCTACTGTACTAATGCCTACCCAATAGTAAAATAAAACACTTTAATCACAATAATATAATACAATTTACATATATGAATTATTATAGGCTGATAGACCGTCTTCGCTCGGAATCATTCTCCGTATACAATAATTATTGAATTATAATTTAACACATCCATCACAGTTCTAGAGAAGACACCTAATGTACTCGTACCTATGGCCGAGCGTTAGCCAATCACCCCATTTTATTAAATAATTTTATAATTACAGATATTACTTTGGAATCATAATCTGTTTGATATAGGCACAATGTTTATACATTATGTCGAAAACATATTTTTATGAAAAGTATTTCGTTTGAAATGTAAAATAATATATAATATTATACATAAATAATAATATATAATATTACACATAAATAATAATATATAATATTATTATTTACTTACGTTGGATCCGAATTAATTATTTTATACAAAATATATTTCTGATAATATATATGATATTAAAATTAAATTGTTTTATCAGAAAGTATGATTATCACAAAACAACGATAAATTAATTTTTATTTATTTAACTTGCACAGATGTCCATCTCCCTTTTTATTTCTAGACCCACATCCATCTTAGTATCACAGTTGCAATTTTTTATCTAAATTGTGACTATATAATATATTAATATTAGTTTATTATAGTTAATATAGTTTATTAATATATTAATATTGTGCCTTGTTCTTAACAGTTATAATACATTCTATAATTTAAACTAATTATTATATTTTAACTAAGGTTTTTTTCAAGCATATATCAACATTATTAATCTTCTTATTACCAGTTGATATTAATTAATTGGTAATTTAAAATGTCTTAAAATTACTTGATCATGGTTTGTTAAATAGGTACGCCTGTCACAGACATTGTGTAAGTGAAGATTATAAATAATTTGTATAATTTAGCTGCATTAAGCATTTATAACGAGTATCTAATCATATTTATTAATAAAAACATTATTATATTCTATCATTGTGAATTTGTAAACGGCAATAAAAATGTATATTCAATTTCGATTTATGAACATAATATTTAGAGTTTAATTGAACTGTTAGAAGTTCAAAAAATAGAATCGAAATGCTCAAGGCAATACTATGTTCAAACTCTAACATTTAATTTATTATCCAATTACAAGTTAAACAATTTCAGTATTCATACATAATTGTATTAGGTAGTATAGTAATATTGTCGGATAGAAAAATAGTTTAGAATTATAGGACTTAATATGTCATAACTGTTGTTCAGACGTTTCATGTCCTGCAACGATGTAATTGCATATTATGAAACATGTCCTTGTTATCAGTACCTACATAATCATAAACTATTTCAAATGTATAACTTAATAATAACTAAATTAACATAACTTTATAGATTTTCATATGAACAAATAACAACCTATATTTTATTTAGTTCTTAAAAAATGATGAATACCAGCTACGTTGTCATGGCCAATAATCTATAATATTTTCAAAATACTGAGTTATTCTATGTAAGTTACAATTCAGAAAATATACCTTATAACTTATAAGTCATAAGTAATATGCGTTCCTGATGTTAATATTATTATAATATATTGCTTCTAAATTGTAAACGTATCAAAGAACATTGTTGAATAAAATGGATCAATGCGTAGAGAAAGAAAACCATTACGCAATTTTTGAAACTGCCTACCTATATATGTTTGTGCTGCTGGTTTTCAGTGAAAACCCTATCAACTGTTTTTAAAGTATTACATTTTTTTACTTAATTAAAATTCCATTTCCCTTTGGTTCATCAATCATCTTAAACGTTCATAAATTAATTTAATTATAAAAACTATACACTCCTTTAAACTTCAACAATTTTACGTTAAAAATGTAATTTAAATGCATTTCTGATTATGCCAAAAGAGAGCATTAAGTTAAAGACACTAATTAAAAATATTTGATCTACAATTTAATTATAATTATTAAACCTCATAATATTATATTAATTATAAAAGTTTAAATAAATTAGGTAACCGCTTAAAGTCAGAAATTTGGAATTGTTTGATTATGTCAGCAGTTTCCACAATATAGTATTATCACGTAACAATAATATAATAACTTGTTTGTCTGTTCGTGGATTTTATGTGATTGAATTGTTGGATATTAATAAATAATTACCCTAAAGCAAAATTGCGTCAACATAGTTATAATAAAAACAATAAATTTGAATTTTTTCTTATGAATAAATATAAGCTGATACCTATCTTCTTTGAATTTATAACTTTTTATAACTTATTAATATTAATAATCTTTAAGGAAGTTCAGTTTTTTTTTGTATTTAAGTTATTTACGATCATAGTCACTGCTGCATTGGATAGTCAAAGTCATAAATAGTAAACATTTAAGTGTCATCGGACAAGGTTGTATATGTGATTTAGTATATATATATTATAATATTGATATTTTTCCGGATGTGAATATAAATCTATACAATATAGGTAGTCAATATCCCCGTCACCAGTCATTCATTCCGATCATCAGAAAAAAAAACTCGCTAAAATAGTCAAAAAATGGAATATGAAAGTCGAGTAAGCACTATACCACACAGGTGATACAACATAATAGAGTGCATAACACTCGTACCTCCGCGATACCCTTGATGGTACGAGCGTGTCGGTGTGCATCCTTTATAATTCGTTATGGAGACGTGTGTTCTTATCGGTTATCATTTCATCACGAGTATAATATAATAATATAAATATATGTTTACCGGGTGTATTTAATTGCCACCGCGAGTTCGTCCTACATTGTTGATATTCGAGACGATAAAAAAAAGCAGAGCAAGAGACAAGAGACTGGCACTGAGAGAGAGAGAGAGTGAGAGAGAAAGAGAGAGAGCGAAAGGTGCGGAAAGAGAGGGGAATAAAGTTGCCAAAAAATAAGACGAAAACTAACCATATCGTTATAAGATAATAAAAAGAAAAATAACGCTGAAAGACGTTGAAAGACGCAGAACAAACAAAGTAAGTTAATATTTATATTATACGTATAGATATGGTATATTAATCGTTTTCATCACACCAACGGATAATGATGTGCGAAAAATGCCTAGGAGGCTTTTTGTTTCTATCGAAGTGACTTCAGGTTCGACAATTTTAGTTAAACGTTATCATAAATATCTGTGCTTTTCCAAGTGCCAAAATGTCGAAATTAAAGAAATGCATAATAATCTTCCTTTGAATAAGTTTCTGGCCCATAGATAATAAATGTATAAAATCTAACAAAATATATAGGTAATAAGATAATTACTTTAATGAACAATAAGGTTTTTATTAATTTTACGAGTAGTTTTTAAAAACCTCAAATAAAATAGCAATAAAATAAAAATGTAAAAAAAATCTGAAAATCACTTCTATCTTAATTCTAGCAAACATGAACAATAGGTTTGAAGTGTCTCGGTTAAAGGTGTCTCGGAGGGGAATCTTAAGAAAGTGTGGATGCCGTACTAAATTTTAAATATTAAAAAATTTACCAATGTTGAATTGTATAATATCTAATATATAACGCCAAAACTATATGTGCAGTAACTGCCAGATTCAGTTAAAACCGTAGATACACATATATTCATAATTTTAAAATAAATTTAAAACTAAAAATAATACATATACTTATGATAATCAGTGGTGGTGTAAAACAAAATTGTAATAAATAATTTAAAAAAAAACATATTAAAAATATCTCTTTTATTGTGTATTATTATTTAATTTAGAACTGTTTCGCAGAACTGCCTAGTTCACAGAACAGAATTTCGAATATTCAAAGAACTTAATTTATCGAATTTTTTATTACATTTATTATTAATAATAGCTTGTTGTTAGGAAAACAAAATATACTGGCTCGAAAACCTGGCGATGCCACTAAACTATAATTTACCGAAAAACGTTTAGTAACCATGGAAAAAAAACAAATACGTGTCAGTAGTAAATTTCCATAAATCTGAATCGATGATTCCAGAATTTATATTAAATAATATTTGATCAGTGCACCAGCAATAACTGTCAATATCAAAAAAGTAATAAAAAATACATTTAAATACATTTAAATGAATAACGGTAACAGTAGCCGGAAGTCGGACGTGAACATGGACGAAGAGTCGTACCCATGTGACGAGCCAATGGACAGCGAAGGCCACACGAAGGTACGCCAAAGGATACACACCGCAGAGCAGCCGTACCAGGTTGATGCGTGTATTAAATCTTCCTCCAATACCATCGCCTTGACGGTACAGCAACGGACGCACTCGGAAGAGAAGTCGTACCGGTGTGATGTGTGCGTAAAATCATTTTCCAAAATCAGCAACTTGAAAGTACACCATCGGACGCACACTGGAGAGAAGCCGTACCAGTGCGATGTGTGCGTAAAATCGTTCTCCAATACCAGCGCTTTGACGGTACACAAGCGGACGCACACTGGAGAGAAGCCGTACGCGTGTGACGTGTGTGACAGATCGTTCAGTACAAATGGCAGTTTGATTACACACCGGCGGACGCACACTGGAGAGAGACCTTATCCGTGTGATGTTTGCGACAAGTCTTTCAATCAATGTGGCCAACTGACGGTACACAAGCGGACGCACACTGGAGAAAAACCTTTCCCGTGCGACATATGCGACAAGTCGTTCAGTGTAAAGGACCACCTTACGTCACACCAGCGGTCGCACACTGGAGAGAAACCTTACCAATGCGATGTGTGCGACAAGTCGTTCAATGTAAGTTATACTTTGACGAGGCATCGGCGGACGCACACGGGAGAGAAACCTTTCCCGTGCGACATTTGCGACAAGTGGTTCAGCGTAATTGACTGTTTGACGAAGCATCGGCGGACTCACACGGGAGAGAAACCATACCCGTGCGATATTTGTGACAAGACCTTTAACAATAACTATGAATTGACGGTACACCGACGGATGCATACGGGCGAGAAACCGTACAAGTGTGAGTTTTGCGACAAGGCGTTCGCTCAAAGCGGCACACTAACGGCACACCGACTGAGACATAAGGACCTGAAATAATATTTAATAATTTTCATATTTATATTTTTTTTTTTTCGATCCATGCTGTGTATTTACAGATTTACATTTTTCTTTGTTAATTTTCATTTAGTAGTTTATACTTTATTAATAATATATTTTGATTGTTTTTCACCGCGTTATTATTATTGATTTAATTATTTTACAATTACTATTAACAAGCAATCATTCAGCTTCTACCCAAGTTAATATGACTAACTATATCCTTAGTATATATTCATAATAATTAATTAAAATAAATTTAGGGAAGGTAATTCTCTGAATTTAAAAAAGTGTGATTAAAGTGACATATTCACTCAAATTATCAATTGATTTAATTTATCGGAGTACATTTAAATATATTATAACTACTAAAATGTTATCTACTTAATGTGGAAGTTAACTAAGGTGAATGGTAATTTAGAAATTGAGAGGCGTTTTTAATATGTTTAATCTAATATATAAAAACTCGTGTCACAATATGGAAAATGTATGTCGCCAAACTCCTAACTTCGTGTGTATATTCAGTAGGTCTGAGAGAATGAAGTTATAACTATTTTTCATACCCCTAGGTCTAACCCAGGGAGGTGCTAAAACGGGAATTTTGAGATTTACGGTGGACATTTTTGTTTATAAATGGTTGCTATGGGTTTAAAAGCTATAATAATAATATTAATTGGTTGCCAGTGGTTAATCGTTAGTTAAAATATTATTATTATTATTATTAATGACGTCTTAGTATTAGTATTTTATTTATATATTGGTTAATCAAGCATGCATCAAATCGGATTGTCGCATATTATTGCCTGCCAATATGTTGGACTTATAGCCGCTCATCGGCAGTGTTCTCAATCCACCGCAGGTGAATTGTCTATTTGATATACCATTGAAAATTGTCCGCGATCTGACTAAGTAAAGTTATGTATGTTACCTAATTAATATTTATAATATTATGTAATCGGTATCGACGATAGCGCGATACTGCGATAGCCGTTTCATATTATAATAAACAGTCTTAATTAGATCGCACTCGCTGTAAGTTGTTTGGTTGTCCGCTGCACTCCAAGTATATCTTAATAAGAGCAAACATAATATTTGGCGACGAAGAAAATGCGTTATACGTTTTCTTTTTTTGTTAAAAAAATGTATAAAGGAAATCTTATAGATTATAATGTGCGTGATAAATATATGAAAAGTGTTTGGTTTTTTTTGTGGTCTTACAAACGTACGGACGAAGTTCATAATGTCGAACACAATTTCGTCTTATGTGCCAGATCAAGACCCGTTTAAAAATTATCTTGATCGTTTAAAGGTTCAGTTGTCAGTGTTAAAAGTGAAAGACGATCAACGTCAAAAGCACTTTATTGCGTTTATAGGTTCAGAAGCCTACAGTCAATTGAAGAACGCATGTTTACCGAGTCATCCCTCAGAAAAGACTTTTGAAGAACTAGTCACATATTTGGATGCGATATATTTGCCACAGCGTTTAGTGGTGAGTGACCGTTTTAAATTTAATCAGTGCTGTCAAAGCCCGGGGGAATCGGTACAAGAATTTATCACTACGTTAAAAAATTTAGCAAGTCACTGTGAATTTGACACATTTTTGGGCGATGCACTTCGCAACAGACTAATTGTAGGTCTAGCGGATGAAGCTTGTCAAAGAAAATTGCTGGGAGAGTCATCACTAACTTTTCAGAAAGCATGTGAAAAAGCTTTGGACTCAGAATTAGTGAAAAATCAGTTTAACTATATAAAAAATAAATCTCAAGTAAATTGGATCGCAAAAAATTACAAAAATAAACCACAGTCAAAGACAGATCACTTTTAGATAAATACCAGTGCGGTACCAAGTAGTAGTCAGTCAACCAATCAAAGCGCCGAGGGGTCAAAACGAGGGAGTCAATCATACAGTCAGTCACAACAGGGATCAAGTAAGGATATGAGTCAATGTAATCGGTGTGGAAGAACTCATGATGCTCGTAACTGTCCAGCAAAACAATGGGAGTGTTTCAATTGCAAACTAAATGGACATGTATCGGTAATGTGTAGAAATAAAAAAAAAATATATTAAATTAGTAGAAACTGTTAATAATATACAATGTATAAATAGTATTGAAAATTTAAAAGTAAATGGACCATTCATTATTGATTTGGTTTTAAATGATCAGTTAATGACATTTAAGTCGATAGTGGTGCTTCAGTTACTGTAATACCAAAAGTGATTTTTGACAGATATTTTAGAAAGACTAAATTAAAAAAAGAAAAATGTTATCTGTCATCAGTAAATGGGGAACCTATAACAGTAGTTGGTCAATTAATAGTAAATGTATTAATTGTAAATAATTAATATAATACCTCCATTACTTTTTTTTTTACAATAGTTGTTCATAATACTAATAGAGTTATTTACTGTTTTCAATTCGTGGACCAATTCAAACATTTTACATTAATAATTATTATGATCGTTATTTGCTAAAATACCATTGTTTAATGGGCAAATTTTACGCTATCAGCGCAATTATCACACCACACAATTCGTACATAATATCGCTAAAATAATATAAATATATCAATTCATTATTTGCTGTAGTGCGTAAGTAAAAATAGGCAAACACAGTGAATATTAAAAAATGTATAGTTTTTTTTTTTATAAAATTGTACCTATACGTTTTATATTTTATTATAACACGTGTACAGAAAACCTACCATTCATATAATTGAGACACTGTGACATGCTCCACGTGACATGCTTACCTCTTTCCGTATTATATTATTATAATAATATTATCATACGCATAACGCATTTAAACGTTTTAATTACTGTTCCGAATGATTAGACTGAGCATTTGCATATTTAATTTCATTGTATACATACATATATGGCTTAAATTAGCCATTATTGTGTTAGACACACAGTAAAAATAAATATGTGTAAATTTACTCGACCTCGACTGTTGTAATTTACATATACGAACTTGAAACGCGCTTTATTGATTTAATATAGTATATAGAGTGAATTTTTTGAAAGTTAAGGAACTGGTTTTAAAAATAGTCGAGTCTTGAGTGATATTATAGTAGAATAATATGCTACAGGTGTCATAATGCATTATGATTAAAGGTATCTTGTTTGAATTCCAATGTTTAGTTAACACCTATACCCTTAAACATTTTTATACATACCTAATGATTATCATCAGTGTCATCGACTAAAGATAAAACCAAATAAACTGTATGACGTGCGTACTATTACTGTCCAAAATCAAAACATGAAGTGTGATAACTCGTGTTTGGTAAACAAAAATATGAATATAAATAATAGCTTGATATACTATTGAGAACTTCTTCAGTTAGACGTATATCGTTTATTGTGAGGAAAAATTAAATATATTATATTTATATGCACATATGTTAACTTATATCTGTTATATTTTATTATCATTATTTTATGTGCCTTTTTTATGTATTTATCGACTCGAATCACAAAATAATGTTATTTACCTAACCTGTGTGTAATGATTCATCGATTGAATAAATCCAAAAATGAGTTGCACGTGTGTCAGCCAACGTCATAACAATATAGTTGTTACATAACAGCGTGCTTTAATTTTTCATCGCAGTCATGGTCGCACCTTTTTTTTCAACCAATGATAAAATTCTTATTTTTCTGTATACATAGAGATTACAAGTAGTAAAACCAGCAGTATTTGACCGGCAATTCGTAATTTAAACAAAAAATATTTACCTCGTATACCTACATTTATAATGAAATAATTTGTCCATCAAAATTACCACATGTAAACTTTTATTTTTTTATTTCATCAAATGTTGTCCTTTTATGACATCATTAAGTTTATAAAAAAAAATGGCGAAAAAACATTTAAATTTTACACGATAAATCGTCTTTTGATTTAGTGACAAAATTGTCAGTCAAAAACTGTGATTTTTCTGCATAAGTGTATAATATAATAAATTATATTCTGTAAAATCCAAAAAAAAATTGAGTGGGGCATTGCGCATCGGACATTATCACCACGATGGAAAATTAAAGCACGCTGTGTAAAAATTAGAAACAAATATTTGTTTGTCTGTTGCGTGCAGCCGGCGCAAGACAATGAAAAGTACAACAAACGTCGTCGTGATAATTTTCACAAAACGCTTTTCATTGCGATTTTTTCGGTACGATAATATATTAATGGTCACAGGAAATACCTACGACATATCTGAACGCTAAGCTGATGGATTCACAGCGTAACCACGGTCGTGGTGTAGTGGATACGTCATGTGGATGGAGTTGACGACGGCAACGATCGGAGGTTAGAATTCAATTTTTAATTCGGCTGCGAGACGACAATGAGAGGCGCGACGGCCAGAAAACCAGACAGTATATCGAGAAGAATCAGTGTCAATGGCGGCGCATTTAGCAGTGGCGTCGGCTATGGTTGCCACTCACTGATTGCAGTAATGTAGTCAAATTATCACCACCCCTGAATGATGCTGCAGTACACGAATTATTATCGTTATGAATTACCATAATTGGGATAATTGCGATTAATTGACCACCGTCCTGCTAGTATTATAATAAATTCCGTCCTCGATGTTATTATTTCATATTTCATGTCTTGTCTATGTCGGCGTGTTAGATTTACAGATAGTTACTATAACAACTGTTCTCGTTAGTGTTCATTGTACGCGCCAAACGCATAAGCGTATATTTATTGTACAAAGTTGTGCAGGGCAAGTAAAACAGCAAACAGACCATGTTCGATAGATATATCCTGTCGAGTAGGCTTTTCGTTGCAGGTGTTTACTATGGAGATCTTGAATTGCTTATTCGGTTAAATTACATTTTGAACTAAAAAATGAGCATTACATTATGTACATAAAATTAGGGATAGGAAGTTCTGACATTTGCATATATTTTTATTTTGTTTTTGATAAGTTTCAGAACATCCCGTGTAAGAAACAAATATGCTTGAAGCTTTGCCGATTTCGTATACAACATATTTTATTTTTACGATTTTTGCATATTTACGTGTATTAGAGCGATTATGCTTATTTATAATTAATTTAGCTAAGGTTCTAAGTGATATTTGTAAATACAAATATTCTTATTTCTCATAATATATGAAAGGAATTAATCAGGTTTGGACAATTTTTTTAATTCGCTTGAGATTGTTAAAAATTGAATTTGGAATTAATTGGACATTCGTAGAACTCATAGTATAACGGAGTGAATTTTTAATCATGAAAATCAATAATATATCAATACCAAAATACTGCTTGTATATCAAACTATCAATAAAATAAATTGAATGTAAACACATAGGTATTAAAAACAATCACAATTTAAAATGTTATTTTTTTACATTTTATTTAACATATTATTTTCGAATTTTTTTTACTATTTTTAATTTTGTATTTTTAGTGCTTTTTTGTTATATTGGTACTTATAAAAGCGCCTTAAAGTCAATTTTCTAGTGATTCAATGCCCAAGCCCACTATATAATAGATATTATTATAATTTGACGAGTATTTACATAAATATGTTTTAATTGTTGTACAAGTAGATATTTGAGAAGTCAAAAATAATAGGACTTCTGTTGATTTTAAATCAGCTTTTTGGTAAATCTATATACTAATAATATACAAAGAATAAAAACTGTGAACTCGTGGTGTCTTCAAAATATAATCTATACTAATAATTTAACAAAGTTTGAATCATATGAAATTGGTATTTAACTGGCAATGAAGTGCACGGTGTAAGCTAGTGTTTGATAAAGTTAACAATATATAAACGTATGGTTTTTTATCTGGAATAATTCGTTTTTATAAATTTTAAATCAGAATAAAATCAAATATCTGTGTACATAATAATATAGATATTTGTAGATTTCACACGTCGTGCTTTTTAAAACGATTAATTAAAAGGCGAATAGTAAAACCTCAATAAACATACATATGCAAGAAGACAATTTCAAAAAAATGTCTGACAATAAAAAAAAAATCTCATACGTTTTTACGATTTTGCAGTTGTCATAAAATGGATTTCGTATTCATAGAACAATCGCGTATATTGTGAAATTTCGAAATACACTTACAAGTTAATGCATAAAACTGCTTACCATTGCTATCAAGCAGTTATATTTAACAGTGCACCATCGCTATTTTGTCTTTATTTCTCAGATTTTGAGTTTATTGTACTACATATTATTATTATAGATCTGCGTGCGACGCACTTTGTACAACCCAATATTTATAAGATAATCAAATATCATTATTTGATCAAAATATAATTAATTTCTTCCTACGCTTCAATTAAAATCGAATATGTAGGTTAGGTTAGCACCAGGTTAATACGTATTAACTAAAAATAATATATTATTGCGCAGTTAAGCAATAGTCGATATTTTCTATTTGGGTTATCGAACATTTTTAGAATATATGGTATTTTGGTAGTTCTGAAAACACTGTGTCACCTATATAACAATAATGATGTAATATATTTTCTAATTAAACGTATAATACAGCATTTTTTAAACAATACACAATTAAATTGCTGAAAAAAACATATCATAAAGAAGAAATATCAGTCAAAATAATAATAAAAGAGTTCCTGTTTTGGTGACACACATAATTCAAAAATAGTATCATTAAATGTATTGTGAGTCACAATATTATATAATATTATGAACCAAGAATAGACTTTTAAAAGGTCGAGATGTATTTATTTTAACGTTTACAAAATTATTTAGACTTTATGATATGGATAAAAATAATCTAAAAATATAATATATTTCTAGTTTCTACGATTAATTTGTCAATTATATAACTGAATTATTAAAGCGTAAACGGACAAAATGTATAAAAATATATTTCAACTACAAATAAAACTCACGTAAAAAAATTGGACTATTATTTTAGAAACGTGTAAGTAAAGAGTTCGGAATTCGTGAAGGATAATAGTGATGTGACTGCGGTTCACATATTATAATATTATAATACTATTAATGTAATACTATTAATGGTAATATTATACGCAATATCTATTTAATGTTCAAGCTATATTTGTCTCAAAAAAAAAATAAAAATATTTGTCTAATAATATGCTAGGAAAAAAGGTAAACCGATAAAAATTTTTTTTCAAGAAAATATAATAAATAGTTAAATAGACAATAGTACATATTCTGCATTTAAATAATAAGGTTCTGCACTCCGTTTGCAGAAACGGCGAGATAATTCATCAATGTTTACTTTCTTTAACCAAACCAAACTCAACCACCCGGCAAACCACATTATACCAAGTAACTGACGGACGGGAAAACAACGTTTCTTGGCTCCTGTGGTGCGCCCGTTGTAACCAGACAAACATATATTATGATGATGTATAATATAATATATTACGTCAGCGAGACATTATTAAGATTATTGATTTTGTGTGTGTGTGGGTACAATTTTGAGCTGAGGTTATGTATGGAGTCCTTTAACAATATTTTAAGTACATATAGTAGTAGTAGAAATGCGCAGATAAATTAGTACAAGCTCTGAGTAGCAAAAGACCGGAATCGAACCTTTAAGAATTTCTTTGACTCTCACAGGCAGAGATAAAAAAAAAAACTTTTCACCGTCTACAAAAAATCAGATTTGTATCGTAAACTAACTCACTTCCACTATACAATATTATATCTTTATCTCCCCACTCATAATAATTAATATGTTATATTTGTTCCTTCACCGTGGCAAACACACCTTGTTCTAGCCGAGATATCCTGGTCAAATATCTTCATATTGCCGTATACACATCACAGGGAGATAACTTAACCTTTGATCATCAATTTGTCACTCATGCAAAAATATTTACCCACATCATCACGCACGTCGGGTTAGCTACACAAAAATATTTACAAAGTGTAGGCTTTTGATTTAATTTGGTAAGACAATTGACCCCGTCATGAAATTGAGAAAATAAAACAAAATTTGGGTTAACAACAATTCATTAGTAACTGAACAAATTTTAACTTTAGAGTATAAATTAGGAATGTATTATTTAATTATTTATAATTTATTATCAAATAGTTTTTAAAAAACACAACATTTCACTGTGTTGATGGTAAATATTTATTTTATTATTTTTTATTATAATATTTCCATCCAAAATATGATTAGCCATTAGATATTGTAAAATAAATTATAATTCATATAAGATGAATTAACATATAATAAACTACAATCAAAAAGTATTGTAACAATTCAAAAATATGAAATGTAACTCATATTGATCGTATGAAATAACGAATTATCGATATTAGTTTTGGATTTATAAATTGGATAATAATAGGTACCTACTTAAAAATAATAACATGAACAATAAATAATAATGCATAATAATAATATAGTATACACATATTAGACACTTGTTATGGATCACGTATTTGTATATAGTAATTAATGATGCAATAACATCAGATTGTTGGACAGGGCAATCTCAATAGGTATTTTCTAATATTAATATATCCATTAAACCTAAGTCACGTGCACTGACGCGGGAAATGGATTACAAAACATAGCGAACATAATACAGAGGGCACTGAATAATAAGTAGGTAGATATTAATTTAAAATCAGAACATCGCATTATGTACGTATGACCACTAACTGTTCATCATCATCATCATCATATATAAGTGGGTCCTTGAAAAGATCTCCTTAGACGGTTTTCAGTCAGAATTTGGTTTGAAATTACTTGGACAGCTTTCTCGGCAGGAATAGCTTACAATGCTTGAATATAGGTCGTTAAACTGCTCACTGGAAGTTCAGGTTTAAAATTTGGAGGTTGGTAGGTACTGACATCACTTTAAGACCTTAGGAAATTTAAGTTTTACATTGTTCAATATTATTTTTTTGAAAGTTTAAAAAATAAATCACACCTTAATTAAAAACGGTCGTGTTTATAATTTTAGATTCTGAGTGGAACGATGAATAAATCGATTTTACAATGATGTGTGTTTTTTTATTTTTGTGTCTGTCATCGCGGTTTGGTACAGTAAATTGTTTCGATTTTCTTCAACAGTATCTTGTTTGGTGCATTCGGGAGGTTAAATTTAAATATGCCCAATATTTTTTAAAAACGCCGGGAAAAACAACATAAAAATTAAGGAAAAATGGAAATTTTTACGGAAAATTGGTTTTCCACAAAATCGATTTTCGTATTTGGTGTAAATCTAGAACAAATGAACGTATATACATGAAATTATCACTGGTCGTTTATATTTGCATTTTCTATACACAATAAAATTTTCAAAATATTTTGGTATGTTTTGAACTGTTTAGGAACATTTCCTGTTTGCAATTTTATTAGTATTTTTTTCTATGAATGTCAATAAAACATTATTTGTCGGGTAAAAATGCTTGAAAATGTAATAAAAGACTCCTACTATATTGTCATAATAACATTTGAAAAATATTAAAAATCCTTAGTCACAGTTTTTATTTATAAGCATTTAAATTTCAAATACGGAAAAATCACAAAAATTAGCAAATTATTTTGAGTTGAGAATTCATAAAAATTTTTCTTTTTAAGTCTAAGATTTTAAAATGTAACCCAAGAATCCTCATTAGTTTTTCTACCTTTATCAAAAAAAAAAGCAAATCAAATTCAATTTTTATGAGTGTTTGAAATTCATATTTTTACAATAATATTAGATATTCACTTGATTCCTCATGTAGCGGTTTTGTTATTTTATTGTTATTTAAAAACGAAAAACTGTAGATGATACATGAACATTTTTCAGAATGTTTATATTTTCATTTTATATACACCATACAATTTTGAAAATATTTTGACTTGTTTTGAACTGTTTACGGACATTTTCAGTTTTAATTTTTTAATTTTTTTTTCTATAAATATCAGTCAAATTGTATTTGTTGTGTAAGACAGCATGAAAATTTAATGCAAAGCTAATAAAATATTGTTACAATAGCAGTTGAAAAATATTAAAAATACATAGGCACAATTTTTTTTTATAAGACTTTAAAGTTTGAATTTTTACAACATTTATCAAATTTCAAATTTAATAATTTTTTTGTAGTTGAAAATTTATAAAATGTTCAACTTTTGTAGCTAAGGATTGAAAATTTAAAACAAGATTCCACGTAAATAGGTTAATATATAAATTACTTTATTCGCAATTATATCACCAAATATACTTAGTCATATCATAGGCTGACTGACTGTTTTCGCTCAGAACCGTTTTTCTTATAAAATAATATTACCATTGTATGTCATTGAATTCAAATTTAACATCATCCATTACAATGACCCACTTGTAACCTGTTGTACAGCAGAGTGACATTCACTTACCCATATTTTTAACGTTGAAAACGAACGATTGAAGTGCATGAAATGTACTATTAATGAAGTAGGTACATGCTCGTAGTAAAATTGTACATAACTTGTTCTGGTACTTTATGATTATAAAATTGAATAAAAATCGTTGGTCCGAAAAATACAACGCTATATTATGCTATACAAAGTTATTTTTTTTTGTAAAATAACAATATCAAAACATAACCAATAATAACACAAACGATCATATTATCATGATAGAAAAAGTATTGACATTTGTGTGAAATTTATATTATATTCTATACAGTACAGTAAAATATGTTACGATACATTAATTATTTTCAATACCTAGTGTTATTTATGTCGTGTTCATAACATTATGACATCGGGCACACAAATACACAATACGAAAAATACAAATTTGATAGAATATTTTGAAATGAACCAAACTAAAGTGGTAGTCAACATACGGATATTTTATTATTTTAACTTTGGAATATGTTAAACAATCTATTAATAATATGAAATTGTCATAAAAAGCCATTACTCAACATTACGCGCATATTACAATACTATGTGATGGTATGTTTTAGAATTTAATAATAATGAAATGGTTGAAGTAGTTTTTTCTGACTTTTTAAAATCATAATAGTTATAATATTCATATTATTTAACATTAATTTGTTTAAATTAAATCCTTAATTATTTATTTTTTTATTTATTTATTAATTAAGCGTCCAAACTCTGTGACTGTAAGCATATTCAAATTAGCTATAGAAGGAATCGCTTGATTGCATCTCCAACCAGCCATTCCTCTGCTAAACGTTAAGTTTTTTTTTATTATTCAACAACACAAATATTAATTTATTGTTGTTTGTTTTCCAGTCTTATAATCTATTCAGTTTCTTAGGATTATCTAATTATTTATTTATCAGGATTTCTAGAAAAAGGATTAAAATAAAAATCGATTTTAGAGAAATGTAATATTTATCTATGTGATGCAAGTACCCACCTATTCGGTTGATTAATAAAATAATAATACAAATAAAAAGACAATTTTAAACTAAGCGCCGTGGCAGTTCAGATAAATTACTGATTTTTTGGGTTGATTTGTGGGTCGATTTTTCCAGTCTTTGAGAGTATTAATGGTTATATTATAATCCGACATGGATATAACACATAACATGGACCAGAAAAATTTTGAGTGTGGATTATTTTATTTGTAAGAACAAACACAAACTTGAAATTTAAACTTGAACTTGCTTCTCATTATAATATACCAGGCATATTATATTATATTAAACCATATTGTATTATTTTTTTCCATGTGCGAGTAAATGAGAATAATTTTAATACATATCATATAGTTAAAATCATCGAACAATAGATAATTATTTCAATTAAATTCACTGCAAACATAAATGTAAACAACGTTTGCTTGAAGTTTGTAGGTTGTTAAATATTCATAGAATTTGATGTGATATTCGACCACATTATTGTAGCATGAAATGAAAATAAAATAAACTCATCACTTCAACTGAAATACTCCGTATGTTAACTTTAAATTTGATGGATATTGGACCTAAATACACTTAAGTACCTAAGCATTTATTATTTTATTATTTTTTGGTTACAATTGGGTACCTACCTAAGAGATGAGTAAAATTTTAACCTCTAGCTGTACGAAATTTTAAAGATGGTCAATAACAACCGAGACCAGTGACGTCCAGTTAACTGGCTACTTCGACAGGCTGGGCAGTGACTTTTGACCCAAAAAGGCGATGGTTAAACATCACGTATCGGATCGACGGACTAACAGTTGGACACTAAAGTACTTTGACTGAAAAAGATTCGTCTTACTCCAAGACTAAACACAAACCATCCATATCAGGGCTACCACTTATTTCCCACCCAAAACACTTATTTGAGCCAAATCTCAACACCACTTGCTTAAGAGGGTGTATGATATCGATTTAACCCCATCCGTAATGTACAAATCCAAACATTATATTCACCACACATTATAATTAGCACTGTCACGCTGAACCTACATTGTTGACGATATGGGATAATCGCCCACGCTTGGGTCCCGTCAGCCGGTAATGACCCCTTTCTTTCTTTTCTATACGTCATAATAATATATTTCCTCATAGAAATAAATGACAATGTGTTTACCATTAAAACCTCCGTTCGCATTATACACAAATTTTTTCGAATTTCTTAGTGTATGACATTTTTTTCTGACAGTACAACACTGTTAAATCTACTAAAATGCAGATTAAGTGTAAAATTGTTATGAATTGAATGGTAGTGCACCTCTCCCTACTTATTTTTTGTAATTATTTGACACGGCGCCGTTTTACTCAATCATGCAGAAAAATTGGGGTAAACAGTAAAAAAAAAGATAAATAGGCAAAGGTTAATTATTGATAGTTCAGGACATAGACATCTGGGAAACAAGATACACAACGATTGTTAGAACAAAAACATCTTTTAGTATAACATTTTAAAGAATACAAAAATGTTTCCTTAGATCACCCATTTTGCCTACTTCTACATTATTCGTTGCAACAGTTTCACATTTTATAATACTTATTTATCTTTTAATACATACAATTGAATAGGTACTTAATGTAATATTCTGTATTCGTGTAAAATAATAACAACAGAAATAAAACAGTATTAAAACTCATACGGGTAAACCTTGATTTTTTAATGCGGGTATAGGAAAATAAATAATCGTTTAATATGGTGGTTATTGTATCCGTTGATAATAATAATTTTTTTTTTATTGATTCACACCCTTAAGGGTTTAAAGAACACCATTATGAGTATTGAGTAATTAAATATTATAACGTACACTGCTTTTACCGATACGTATTTTATCATTATTTTTGTCATATTATATACAATTCTATTGTTATTTTTATTTTATTTTCTTGTTAATGTCAATTTAAGTACTATGTAATTGTCGAACTGTAATAGTTTAAGCTGATGGTTTTAAAAATAAAAAAAAAAAAAAAAAAAAAAAAAAACGTACAGTGATTTTTATCACTCTATCCTCGACTCAACAAATGGATTATTAAAAAAAATAAACCGTGGATGTATGATATGAACAATTTACGAAGGTAGGTACAATAGTTTAGGACATAAGGTCATTATTGGTAACAATTAAATAGGTATATGATTTAATTTTCTATGAAATATTTTATTATTGTTAGGTACTAAAATAATTGTATGTAATTTATATCAATAGCACATGAAATAGGCAATTCGCATTGAAGTGTTATGTGTGAATAGGTTAAAAGAACCAAGCTGTGTGTGAGGAGACGAACGTGAAGGATGAATTTGAATGGTTAAAACGGAGAGACGCTCTAGTGCAAGCAGGATACTATATTCCCTGATAAGATACTTAATAAATTGAATCTAACTTAGTTAAGCGATCAATCGTGGGATAAATGCCATTTTTCAGTGTGGTTAGTACTCTCGTATATCTACGTTACATATAATACTAGATGGCGTATATATTGTTGTGTTGGTATAAATTATAAATGATGTGGCCAAGGAGGCAAAAAATTGGGTTGCTATATTTCTCTACCTATCTCCACGATACCAAAATTAAAAAAAAAAAAAAAAAGGTAGGTAGGGAAGGATTAGTAAATTGGCCGACCTATGATTCGATTAATTCCTTTTAAAGTGGTAACCGACAAATTTGATAACGGTTTCAAGCCCTGAATGGAATTATGTTTACTGTATAGTAGTGTTGAAGTGTACTTCGTCTGGGGTAGGTCATGATAATAGATATAATAGATGTGAAATCAATATTATAAGTTGTTGTATACGAACAACAACTCATTGTGGAAGAGATGGAATAATCAGAATCTATATCCATAGGCAGTTTGTATTATGTTGTTTTATAATTTATATTATTAGTGTTTTTCTTCAATTTTCGAGGTCAAATTACTAATTACTGTAAACATTGTCACATTTAACTTATAAATAAATATCGTTGTGATATCGTACCGAATAATAGTGTGGATTGGTTCGTGTATGAATATGTTAAAATTAGTCTAAATATTTTCAAAGTTCTATAGTGTACGGAAAAAGTTGATATATTATGTTATAATAATTAAGTTTTTAACTGCTGAATTGTTATCATACAGAGTTCATTCAATTGTATGTTTAAATTATAAATAATATTTTTAGTACTCAGAACATTAGTAAAATTCAGAGTGTTCATCGGACACGTGGCTCACCCACATTGTAAGAAGTGTGCTTAGTGTGAACCTAGAAACCTACACATATTATGCAGTCTACTTCTAAAAAACTCATTTGGGTTATATCAAGATTGTATCTCATTATTTTTTTCCTCAATATGCACAGTTTCATTATCTTATAAGTTATAAATATTCGAACACACCTTGTGATCACGTAGCAAGCCTGTAATTTCAACGTAGGAATAATAACGATTAGTTAAAAAAAACTTTTTGTTAGTTCCTTTGGAAGTTGAAACAAGTTCAGACACATGAAAGACAAATAACAACGGACTAAAGTGAAGATAAAAGTAAAAACCTTATATATGATAAGTCGAGTCATTGTTCGCATATGCCGTTAATACGTTTTCTACGTTAACACAACAATGTTTATGAGATTGTGACATATTTAAGAAAAATATATTTGTACCGAATCTAGTGATAACATTTTGTTACATAATAATATTTATAATTAAATTTATTTAACTAAATTTGAAAGTATTGGTAAATGATGAACCTAAGAAAATAAGTACAGTATATTTTATACAATAAATATAATATTTTTTATTTGATTACCCATAGCACCCATACAGAATGCTGAAAATTATTATCGTTGACTTTGGAATAATACGGAGAAGAGCATGAATTCTAAAATAAATATACACCCTGGTTTGAAAAAAGACAGTAACCTTTTCATACCATAAAATGTAGTTTCTTTTAATTCCTATACTATCGAGGCATTCGTTTTAGATTGTACTGAAATTGACAGAGTTTTGGCTTATTATTATTAGATATTAATTTTAACTGATTATTAGTTATTATGATTTTCTACCATACTAGTATAAATTTACAACTTGAATTTAAAAATGTTGATGATTTTTAAATTTAGGACCTTCGATATTATTTTGTCTTACATTGTTATTTGATACTTTAGTGAATACAATTTTTTAATTTATTTTTTCAATGATTATCTGCTACATATATTTAAATTGATTACAAATATATAATATGTTATTGCTTTTCTTTTGCTTCTTTTGCTTGTAAGACATTATATAATAATATCTGTAGTGAATTACTTTTATAATTTAAATCAGATTATATTAATTCTGATTCATAAATTTACGTTTTAAGATCAGGTATTACCTGTTTAATAAATTCAAATTTTATCAATTTTGTAAAATTAAATCGTCAAATTGAAGACATTACAAAAATTGACATAATGATCCAAATCATAATCCTCAAATTGAACGTTTTTTTTTTTATTAGCATTCAAAAAAAAAAAAAATTATATAAACTCGTACATTATATTTCTTTATAAATAATAATAATTCTATTCAATTGAATATCATGAAAATAAGTTTTTCATAAAGCTTTAATATACTTTAAAACTTAGATTGTATATTTTGTTCTGAAATATTTTCCGTAGATAATATACCTATGAAACAGATAGGATTTTCACAAAATTTAATATCGTTAAAGTAATAAACTAATATTTTTTTGTAAAGTTTTGCAAATAAAATATTAAAACGTTTATACTTTATAACAACGTTTTGACTGCAATAAACAATTTTCATAACCAGGTATACATGTTTTTTTTTTTTTGACATAAATCGGGAGCAGGTTTTTGATTTAATTACTACTATAGTGCATCACTAAAGTAAGTGAACATTTGTGCATTATATTTTTTGTTTTCAAAACACATTGGAATTTGACAAACGCACAGAGTAAAAAGAGTTGAGCGTTTTTCGATGTAAAAAATAATCACTAAAAACGATCAGCTTGGTTGTGTTTTTTTAGCACACTAAAATAAATTCATATTTTAGATTAGAAAAAAAAGACAATTAAAATGGATGAAAAAAACAAAATTCCATTGACTGTTGTAGTGTTCCGACCGAGTAGACATATCGCATTGTCACATAGGTACAATATTGCATTATTTACGTCTGCAATAATTGATTCTATGATATTCGGAATATAATAATAACATTTATATCACACAAAAACGTATGATTGTAATAATTACTACATCGTTAGGAATTATGAATGTCCAATATTATCATTAGTTGACCGTTATTTTGCTTGAGTGTTGCGGACAGTCGACAGTAGTACTGCATCATGTATAAATTACTGTAAACGACATGGGTAGTCCACGGAATATCGAGATTAGTAAGATAGAATAAATTCCGTTTTATTAGATTAAAGACATATCTTTGTTTTTTTTTTTTTGGAAAAATAAGCGGCAAATAGGCTTACAAAAAATATTGTAATATCTAAAGGATTAGATTAAACTAATAAATTATACTGAAACGTGTTAATGCAAACATTTCTGTAATTTGGTTAAATTAGTTTGTAAATGTAAGTATTTAAGGAAGCTTGTGTATTTTTTTTTTTTTGAAGATGAATGGATAGACCTGGACCTTATGATACCTTAAGATTAACATTAATTATGTTAAATTTGATTCTGTCTTCCTGGTACGCTCATGCATCCTGACATTATAATATTCTGGTTGGCGATCTGTACACGAGGTGCAAATCGAATCCACCTACGTGATTTAATATATGTAGCTATAGGTATTTAGTTAATAGTTTGTGGGGAGTTGCCTTACGTAAGCTAGTGGTGATGTTCCCGTTCTGGTTTTTTGAGCTCCAAGGTCAGAAACATTGTTTTCGTCTTGTTTTCCGGAGAAAGAATGCAAACAGGTGTGAGCGATTTTTTTCAATTTTTTACTTTCTATATAACATTTAAATATTTTGTGGGTTAAAACCTTGTACGTACAAGGGTGTAGGGTTCGCACGAATAGTCATAGTATATAAAAGTAGATATTATTAACTGTCGGTTGACGAAAACGCATGCATTTTAGTGGCAGGGGAGACGTGCTAAGTTCAAATTCGTCAAAAGCCACTGCAAGTGTGATACATACAACGCCACTGTAGCGCAGATAGGCCCTTACAAATATTACATTATTATATTATTATTATAAATGTATTATTATTTATGATTTTACATGTATTTAGGTGGAACTAGAGAATTGAGTAATTTTCTTAACTTATGTAGTTAGCATACAGTCTCATAGCAAAGTGATTTTAGAATTATATTTATATAATTATAATATCTGGACCAGCGTACTACTACAAGAAAAAAATCCAGTTGTTAATTAGATGGTAGGTGGGCAGGCTATCGAACGATTTAACAAGTTGTACCGTTTTAATCAAGTGATTTAGCCCACCTAATGTTTCACAAATCACCCACCACTGACCCAAAATATGTACCAAAATAACGTACTAATTGGCTATAATATTTAATACGGAAAATTGCTTTTTGTCTAAGACGCAAGTCCAAAGTCAACGTTTATTAATTTATAAAAATTCATCTTATTTGTCTTTCTCATATACAACAAAATTAGGGATGTGCAGCAAGTCACTCTTTTATTTGAAGCTAGTGACAACGTGTAGTCACATTAATCAGTAACTTAGTAATATTTAAGATACAAGTTGATTAATCATTTTTGTTAAATTATTCAAGATAAATAATGACATCTCTGAATATTTTTTATTTTTTTTTGAATACGGGTTTGAGAGAGAAATGTTATATGCAAGATATAACTAAGACTTAAAAGTATTTCAATTGCAATCTTTTAAAACATTTATAATATTGGTACCTAACAAAATATTATAAAATATAATAACTATAATATAGTAATAATTACGGTTATACTGGTTAGAGAATAGCTGTAAAGTGTAAATCAAAATATTATACTATTATACTATTACTTATGTGATTATGGTAAACTTGTTTATATAACTATGATGATAAAAAACACGGAAAACACACTTTGACACGTACAGTAAGTTATACACCAATGTTACAAATACTTAATGCTAGAGAACCTTAATATTTAATTGTATATTATTATCTAGGCTCTCTACTATATGCTTTATGTTGTAAACATGATTGGAATTGGTAACACTGGGAAAAATAGAATTCTCGATCGTAATTTACCAGACGGATATATAGTGTCTATTTTATTTATTACAAATAAACTACCATATTTTCCAGTTTTTCAGTGTCGACCGGAAACCTGTTGATCTTCTCCAGTATATTTGGTGCAGTAAAAAATTGATTTTTACGGGTGTGCGTGTCATGTTTCAAATTATATTTTAATACCTCGGCGTACATTGTTATAATTATACAGCGCTAACAAATTAATCATCTTTAACTTATTTATATAATACTATCACTGTAAACATCATATTCAGTCGGCGTGAACGGCATAAATAATTACAAATCGATTTCGGATGCGTGCATGGTTTGACGTGTTGGGTATGTTACTTTTAAAAAGTAATCAAGTTACTGTTCTCGTTATACTCGAATAAACTTACTTTAACTTTTATTGGGAAAGTAACTGCATACGTATTACTTTCAAGTTACAAAAAAAAAGAAAAAAATAGTTATCAAACGTCATGCGACAAGTAACGATAGTCGAGTTAATATAGGTATATTATATATATATATAAATACGGTATAGTTAAAAAATGTCCAAAATTATATGTTGATTTTAAGTTTACGTAGATACAAATGAGTGAAGTTATTTAAAACATCAAACTAATAACTTAAATTATCAAATTTAAATTAACTTAACTTTTTAAAATGTTAATGTCCAACTCTTGAATTCAAAAAGAAAATCTGTTAAATTTTCGTTATTTGCAAACAATTCAAACACAATTACGTAACGAAGCTCTACAAACTAAC
Source organism: Acyrthosiphon pisum (assembly GCF_005508785.2). NCBI lineage: Eukaryota > Metazoa > Arthropoda > Insecta > Hemiptera > Aphididae > Acyrthosiphon > Acyrthosiphon pisum. Next base: position 51,655,137 of record NC_042493.1, read on the forward strand.
TAACGTTGTTACTCGTTACAGCAAAGCTTCATTACGTACCCAACAGTTTAGTCACTTAAATTGTATAACATAATATCATATTGATTTCTGAGCTTTCAGTTTCCTATATGCAGAAACGGTTTGACGAAATTTTAAACATTTCGTTGAGCCACCGGTATAGGTATACACTATACACGTCTATAAAATATTATAATCCCATTAGGTTTGACATACAATGTTTAATATTATCAGTATAGTAAATACAATATGAACATATGCTTGCAATATGGAAGAAACTAATCTCGTGAAACTGTCAAAGTTTATGACAATATTAAATCGCTGCGTATATGTATGTATAAATAAACATACGAGTTTCATTAACAGTTTGAAGCGATTAGGGCGATATAAAAGTGCGTAGACTTATACATAGGTACCTCCAAAAGGTTCTGTAAAAATATATTTTCAATTAGTATCTAGTTTAAATTTTTTTTAAATTTTTAACGGCAATAAATTATTTAAAATGTTTTCAGTGGTTTAATGATATACATATTTAATAATAAAATTGATAAACTGCGATTTAAGATATGAAAAATAAGATCTGACCCGATGCAAAACAAACTTGTTTATATATTAAAACTCTTATAATTCACATTTTTTAAATCAAAACAAAGTTAGTACCTACAGTATTATCAGGCATGTCGCACGTAGGTTATTTAAGCTTTACATTTTTATAAAAAATAAAAATCAGGGTTTGCTTGATATTGTAGTTGCTTGAAGACCGACGAAAAAGAATTAAAAACAAAACGAGAACCTGCAGTAGAACGGACAATGATAAATAAAATATGATCAGCATATTGTAGGTGTCTCCTACACGAAAAGGAAGAGTTAGGTTAGGTTAGGCACACAACGTACTTTATAATGTCAACACTGTCTATTATAATTCGAACAATATTGAAATAATTATAACAATAATTAACAAATATTGTTATGACTTGACATAAAAAAAATTAATAATACAAATAATATGACGCGAGCGTGTGCTATAAGCAGACCGGATACCTATACACTCCGATGGCACAAACAGGACAAGTACCAAATACAAACTAGACCAGTGCTTCTCAAACCCTTGGGCCGTGACTATATTATTAAGGGGTTATGAAATATTTATTTTATTTAAACTATTTCATTTGAGCATTTTAAAAAAAAAAACCATAACTATTTTTGACTTAAAATTAAGTGAGGGATAGGTTATTTAGTTATTAAATAACCGACAGTATCATTGTCAATAATTTATCTGTTTGAAATAATACACATAATTTTAGTATAAAATTAAGAAAAAAAAATTAATGATCTTGATTAAGGCCCTTGACAGTTTTACATTAAATTTAGGGGTTCCCATGAAAAAAAGTTTGAGAAGCACTGTATACTAGAATACTAACTAACGTCAGATCGCAGACAGACGGCATAAGCAGCATCGGTGTTATCACTTTATCACACTACAATATCGAGGTGTTTTTTTTTCATATCAATAACACAAAAATCCAGAACACATATTTTATATATTGCCTTTTATAATAATAATATCTATTATTTTGTCACAGTCATCGTCTAAGACCTTTGGAAACGAAAAACCTATTAATGCGTAGTGAAATTTGCATAAAACGGTTTTAAACTTGAGACCATGCGGTACCCGTGACGGCGTATAGTGTCGCATATTATACCTAAAAGATTGTTTTGCGTTTCAAAAGTTGCGACAGTCACGTACGCAGGAAATATAAAATATGTAAAAAAATATATAAAATACATAGACACAAATACAAATTTGAACATTGCAATGAGAGTTCAAATTTTTTAACATAAACTCGTAATATAAAATAATATTTTTTTATTTTTAATGATTGAGGATAATATATAGGTACATAAACATCTTATGTTTATGTTTGCTTTGCGTTTCTTTGAAACAAATTAATTTTCGTACCTACCTATCTCTATAATGTTTAAATGTAAACCTCCCACCCAAATATTTTTGGATCACTATAGTCTATTGAGATGATGAACGTGTTTACGAATCTGGTCAGGCTAGAAAATATTAACATAAATCGATTATAAATACAAATGTTTAGAACTTTTTATGAAGAGGGAACTAATTTCGAGCAAGGAACTTCCCAAAAAAATTGTCTTACAGTGGAGGTAATTTATATTTATAAAACAAACAAGCAACATTATAAGGGCAACATTCATAAAATAATCACATCACTTATAAGTTATTATGCATTAGTATCAGTAATAAAAAAAAAAAAACAACAGCCATTTTTAAATAATAAAATGGTTAGTGTTTTAATCTCAAACTTTAGTTCTAGACTAAACATCAAAAAATACAATTTAGAAATAGGAAAATAAATTACATAGGTATATATAAATGAGATCTTACCGGAAAAAATTAGTTATTTTGGAAATAAGAATATATTATCCAGTAACAAACTCCGTCAGAATATTGTTTTCTGCTCACATCAGTAAATAATTACTAGTAACGTACTGATGCAGTCTAATTTAAATCGTGCAAGTCGTAAAATCTTCTTGAACATGTGCATTGCACCTACAAGTTTTGTATCGTCACTGAGTTCATCGATTTAAAACTTATTCATTATTTTTATGAAATGTCTAATATTTTAAATAAATAAATAATTAGTTAAAGCCAATTTATATTTTTTCCGTTAAATTACCTTATGAATAATTTATGTTAATTAAACGTAAAATCATTATAATATTATAAAAATACGACGAAGTTAAATGGATTCAATTAACTTTTATCTCGAGTGTAATGAAAATGCATTAATATTTTCTTATAATTGCATTTAAAAATAATTTTGTTTACACAAAAACCGATACTCATCGTGTATTTTTAAAATTAATCTACAAGCATAATATAATACAAATAAAATATACACTACCTATTCAATTTACAGTTATTATCATTAAGGTTGAAATTTCAGTTCAATGGCATTATTCCAATAATACACTTGTTTGTGTAAAATAAATATGTGTATTAATAATATAATACATAAATATAATTTATAAAAATTAAAAAATGTACTAAATAAGCAAAAACTTAATAGAATTTAATGTTTTCAATACCTCAGCTGTTGGCAGATACAGATTTTTTCTATCAAAAACGTTAGCGGCTTTCGTCTTTTAAATTATAATTTGGTTTGCTTAATGTACCGTAACTCTGTGAAAGTCGAACAAGCGAACCGTGAACGCTTAAAACTTTTATTCGAAAACTATTGGGATTCCGCCTATATGCTCACGTCGTCAAACTCCGTAAACGAATACTCCACGATTCCACCACGTGTATTTCCCTATATGTGTATACGATTAATGGCTATATATTATTTTAACATCACACTATTCTCTCAGTTATAACACTATGCGTGGTTACAATTTATTTGCAAAGGCAGACTAACCACTATTGGTCTTGAACGCTTTTCGTTAGGAAATAATATTCCGTGCCATTTGGTCGTTCAATCCACATTGTATAACCTGAGACTAGATTTTTTCGAGATTTTTAAATGACACACATACAATTACTTAAAATTATTAATGTATATTCTTGATTTAAACCGGTTGGAAGGTAAATGGACTAAACTAAGCATGGCAGGGGTATTCCAACAACAGGTCGTTAGTTTATGTATTATGATATATACACTGCAGCTTCGCTTACGCGTATATCGAGTAATACAGAAGTATTGAGCAACCAGCAACACAATTATTATTTTATGCGTTGAATGCATTTTATGTGATTTTTTTTTAACCAACATTCCTATACATTTCAAATTAATAAGTAACGACTGGTACGCACGCAGTGAATTTCGTCATGAATAAGTTAAAATTAATCGCTTAAAACCGTCCTCGATCAATTTTTTCCTCAAAACACTACGATAATGAAATTAGAACATTTTAATATTTCATAACATTAAGTATGGGTATACATATAATATAAACGATTAAACGCAAACCTGAACACAAACCCGAATTATTTAAGATCATTATGAATAATTATTATTTATTAGTTATAAGAGTCCATCGGCCTGTATTGATTTAATATTATATTATAATATGTGAAGATGTTTATGCCTATAAAAACATTTTTAATTCATTCCAAATAGATAAATATATCATTTATTTTAATAATACGAGTAATAGCCATTAAATTTTAGTTTTAAAATCAATGCAGGAATTAATTATGAATTTGTACGTAAAATAAAATAATAATATGAAACAATAATTTAATCGTTGGATTTATTTAGGTAAAAATATTGGATATTATACATAAGAAAGTTTTTTATTCTGCCAAAAAATACTTTTTGATAAAAGGTATATTATATAAGACTCCGCAAACTACTGTTCATAATATCTACTTAAAAAGTCTTAAATTTAAAAAAAATATTGAGGCAATCATAATTTTTTAACATATTAGGTATATTATATTATTTTTAAATTTATTCAAGACTTTCCATTATTAAATTAATATCATTTTAATACTAAAAATGAAAATGTATAATTTTGGGTACAATCACACACCGGACAATGGACAGAGCATGTGATTTTCGACACGTCCACTAAAAAAGTGACTACTAGTGCGTGTGATTCATCTTCCGTGTCTAAAACTATGGGTATCACTTATTTCACACGTGTTATTTGCTTTTAGTAGATCAACGGACAAGTTCAACGTGGTTACTAAATAATATTTTACAGTTTTATAAATACCTCCGATTAGAATTTTTTGACATAACTGTGTTTTTAAGCAAGTAGGTACCTATATTTTGTTGTAGTTAAGTTTAAAGTACCTACATTAATTAAAATGAAAACAAAATTAAAAATCAGTAGATTTATTAAGAACGTTTTAAATTAATACAATTAGCAGGATTCCGTGGGGCTATCTCAATTAATTTAAAGCAAAGCTGATTCCCACCCCTTTTTAAATTATATTATGTACCTAGCGTAAAACAATTTTAAATTATATTGGGTGTCACCTTGAACGTATTATACAACACATTGTGCAGTATAATTATTAAATTCATTAATCATAATCAATATTTTAGATTCGTCTGTATTGCGTAGGTATGTAACGTGTTCAGGGCTGACCATTTAAATGTAATATATCCAGGGAGGGTCTAACACCCAAAAGATATTAATATAATAACGGTAGTTAAAGGTATTATTAAAAGAATCTTTAAATATGTAACATTAATATTGTTAGTTATTTCTAAACATTATGTCATTCTATAAATAGTCGCCTAAGTACTTATATAAGCTAGGCTAGTTCGTAGCTACTTGAAATCTCACACTGGTATTGGTATCCTTAAATATAAATTATAATATAAATAATATGCTGATTATAACCAAAAAAAGACTGGCTTCACAATACTAAGCATTATTTGCTGATGTCAGTATAGACCTTCTATCCGTACACGCAAACACAATGTAATATACATATTATAATATAGGTGTGTAAATAATATTATATATTTAATATATAAGTCTAAATAAAATTATTGCAGTACTTATATTAGACATTTTAAATTAGGACCACATGGCATATTTATTGGTCTTTGGAATAATTAATTGACAAACGATTTTGTGCTACATTTGTGAGTTTGTGACAGCTATTTTGACGTAATTATCCATCTATTGTAAAATAATATAATTTTTCACCAGAGTTTGTGAATATATCAATCTTGTAGCCAAAGATGACAAGAAAAAATGTCAGATATTATCGTTATAACGTACCTTTGAAATAGATTATCTCGAGTATAGCTCTCACCGTGAATTATTCAGCAAATTATTATTACCTACTACCAAGGTATATCATTATAATGAATAATAATTCTATGCTACCTCGAACTCATCGAGTAGGCGGTGGTTGGCCCTAACTGTAGTTTAAAATTCAATATTCCACTAAAGTCTAGGCTTACAATTAATTATAATTCTTATTTATTGTTTAATATTAACGTCTATGAACTTGATCCACCCACTTTACATTATATGATCCAAACTAATAACAAATGTATTATCAAATATGTAGCATATATTAGAAAATGTATCCTAGAAATTAACAAATTATTTTTCTAGAAGTTATATTTTTTTTATTTTGGTAGGCAAAGTTCAGGTAACCGACTAACTTTATCCAATCGTTCCAGAACAAAGGCCGGTAGTTAGAAAATAGCTATAAAATAATAGCATATCTATTTTTGAAGTTAGTAAATACAGCCCTCTCATTTTGTTATTGATTTTTTTATTCAATATAGGTTTTTTTTTATTAAATATAGATTTTTCATCAAATATATTTTTTATTTCTATTTAAATTTGTTTTAATTTATTTAGATTTGTTTTATTCAATAAAAATTTTTATTTATTGAATATAGAATATATATAGAATTATATTTTTACCGTCCCCTAAACGAATACCAATTTTTTTCGTGAGACATACTTTTAGTCGCATTAAGATTACCAAATTTTATTACCATTTTGAAGTCAGTGGGATCATGTAGGCTGCATAAACTGGCTGCGTTATGGTATTTTTAGTTATAGTTACCTAGTGTCCTAGTATATTAAAAAAGTTGTGTTTATCATTATTTTTACAACAATTTAGGTTACACGGGAAACTTTTGAATAAAAAATTGACAAAAATTATTTATTTTTAATCTACTAACTTCAATTTATATTTACTAGTATTTGCTAACTATTCTTTTACTACCTGTAATTGTTTTGATACAATTGAGCTAAGAAGGTATGCCAAAATTATTTTTCAAAAATCGTTAAATAAATTGTACTTATTAATTTTCCAACTTCAAAAATAGATTTACTATTATTTGCTAACTATTTAATAACTACCGGTATTTGTTCTGGAACGACCGGACAAAGTGGGTCACTTACCTGAACTTGGCCCACCTACAATATCCTATCAACCTATAACATCTACAAAAATTATTTGTTAATTTCTGGAATAAATTTACATAAAATATTTGTTAAATTTTGGTAGGGGCCGGAGTGGCGCAGTGGTCACACAGTTGACTTACGACTCACACAGTCATCGGTTCGATTCATAGCAAAGTGCAAAAAATGTGTGTGATTCTACGCAGTCACCATTTTCCCGTGCTGTCGTCCGATTGCGTCATCCGGTTTCCAACTAGGTCCCACTCCACTGGGAGTGAAGACCGCACATGTCTCCTCTTGGAGAAGGGGGGTAGTATCATGCATATAGTGATATATACATAGATAAATAGATCACATGATCTCCCTACTACCCACTTGTGATAAGCATTGTCAAAGACCTTGAGGTCGTTACAATGAACAA